>NW_023501275.1:0-114561 GCF_013396195.1 Fusarium tjaetaba | reverse complement strand
CGTTGTCAGACATTTTGGCGGCTGTTGCAGTGTTGTGATCGAAGTGGGAAGGAGTTCGAAATCGAAGTTTACAATGTGGGCGCAACTGAGATTCGAGAGAGACGATGGCAGGGCAGGATGTGCTTGGGGTGGGGCAGGTGCAACCAATCAGGGTAACCACTCACCTCGGGTCAGGGTCGCACCTTCTTTTTTCTTAGGGCTCGGCTGCCCTGCAACCTCTCAGGTGGCTCTTTCCACTTTCCAATCGCGCAGTGTCAATCGAGCGAGGTCTTCGGATTGAACACCACACTTTGTCTTGTCCAACCCAGACAACAGCACATCAGACAAAATGGTAAGTTCACGATAACGCCCTTCCTCAACGCTGAGGCGGCGAATTTTGCAAACATGAAATTTTGACTGACTTGGACATGAGGCCCCCGCCGCTGGAGCAAAGAAGCAAAAGAAGAAGTGGTATGTATAAGGCGTACCGTCATCGACGATTTCCAAAAACTTACGCATCATGAAAGGTCCAAGGGAAAGGTTAAGGACAAGGCCCAACACGCCGTCGTTCTCGACAAGACCACCTCTGAGAAGCTCTACAAGGATGTGCAATCTTACCGTCTCGTCACCATTGCCACCCTCGTCGACCGAATGAAGATCAACGGCTCTCTGGCACGACAGTGCCTTGCCGACCTCGAGGAGAAGGGCATCATCAAGCCTGTGGTCACTCACAGCAAGATGAAGATCTACAGTATGGCCTCCTTCCCCCTTCTCGCCCGAACAATTTGGCCCGATGCGCTGTATCCGATGAACTGCTAACATAACCCCAGCCCGTGCCGTCGGTGGTTCTGACTAAATGCAATGAACGATAAACTTGAGTCTCACGATTGTGCGTCTGGGCAGCCTGGACGATAGACAGGCCGCATGGTCGGAGGGTGTTGCAAGGCGAAGAACAAAAGCCTGGTTTAGGACGCTATTCATGCTCGGTTAAGCATTGGGACGGAATCGCTTTAGCACACAAGGCAACGGAATGAAAAATCTTCGAAACGACCAAACTATAGTTCCTTGTGATTTACAACCATGTGTCCCGATAGTATGGGAAGAGATACTACTGTCCTATTTCCGACAACCATTTTGCAATTACTTAATGTTGAAGAGGCTGTCAAACATTGTGAGTTATGTTTTGATGAAGCAAAACTTGACTGATGATTCATGATACTGTAAACCCAACATCTGTTGCCTACAATGTGTAGAGGGTTACTTACACCAGAGCAGGTGGTCGTTGCTCTGGCGTCCTCGCCTACCTTACCTTTGTTAAAGGCTCATAGAATCCATTGTCAATGTAGGTATTCTATTTTTACTCAGAGATCCGAGTTTGGCCACAAATTGCGATGCTGCTTGCAATCGAACTTGGGACTTTAGGACCTCCAACAAAACTGAATTAGACACTACGTGGTATGATCACTGCTGACCTGAAATGTTTAACTGATTCCAGAGCCTATCTCTTCCATGTGAGAGCGATTGGCGAGTTCGTATGCCAGCAACACAGGTTAGTGAGGCTCGCGAAGAACGATTGCTAGATTAGGCGTGGTAGCCGCTAAAATAACGATTTCTCTGCTCCTTCGCACAAGGAGGGACTAGTATTCGATATGTGGCCTTCAGTGCTCGCCAGGGACTTCATCGTCTGTCATCTCACTCCACAGTAGCTCGACAATGAGTTCCCGTTTTGGGCTCAGACAAATGCTGCGTATGCTGAAGCCTGCGGTATACAGTAAAAGTCTCTGTCAGCACCCTGCCTTCGTTCCCCATAGATACGAAGTTATGGTGCTGGTCTTGGTTGCTTGGATATGATTGTAGTACCCAGTAGTGCCAGTGGAGCCTTGTTTCTCATCAAAACCCCAGTTTCATCCTAATATCAAGTCCTAAGCTTTTGAGAAGATGAGTCTTGCCCTAGGAGTCCAGCATCGTGGGCAAAAATCCAGCACATTGAAGAGTCTCAATGTAACACGTGGCCTAAAACATCTTCAATCAGGTACCATGTAATTCAGTTGTGGCATCGACGTTTACAGAAGAAGCTCTTGTAGCACAGCGTACGGAACCGTGGTTGTTGTAGATCATGTGAGTATATATGTCGATCCTAAGGAAAGGCATCAAGTGCATAACACCTGCAAACAATTGAGGCAGTCTTCTTATCATGACTTTAACTTGGTGACCAGGTAAGTTAGGGAACTCAATGGAGAATGGACGCAGGTCATACACTCTAACCTAGATAGGACGTAACCGCTTAGTCTGTGACAGATAGTACATATGTGCTATATATTTCACATCGGCTATCCGAGGACGAATGGCAGAGGTTTGGACACTGATACCTGTAACCAAATGACAGTAAGATTAGAAAGACCGGTCCGTCTGGATACGGCAGAGCAACAGGTATCACGTAGTCATGAAGACCGTTTCACCTTCGTGACAGCGCGATGTCGGAAAATTGTAATCTATTAACATAAGGCACGAGACTAGGTCGATGACAGGGTCTCTGTCCTTTTCGAGAGGTCGGTTTTTATAGGTCAATGGCTCCAAAGAGGGTCAGCAAAAACATTTGGCAAGATCCTGAGCGATTTATAGTTCAGTGTTTTGCAATGCCTCAGTGATAAATCTCTTTAGAAAGAAGAGGCAGAGGACGAAGTTATTAAATTTTTGATCATGAAATTGGTGAATATTACTGTTTATGGATTGTATTGACTCGAGTAAACGGGCGTCCCGAGAGATAAGCTAAATAAGGACCAACGACATAACTGGAAAGAAAAACCCAAGTTGCTGAATCTGCATGACGATAAGCCCTAGTTCACACTGTATAGTACAGTGCGTTTCCAAGCAAGACACGAGAGGCGGTGGCGAACTCTTCATTCGGCTCAAAGGGATGAGCTTGTTTTCTGTTGACCGAAGCCTGAGGAAAGTTAGGAAAGCTGGAAAGCTACCCTCGGAGAACAAGAAATGTTTAGAACTTGATGTGAGAAGCCTTAGCAAACTCATCAAAAAGCCCACTAAGCTCATGCAATTTCATCTAGGGGTTTTATCACTTAAGAAAGAGGCCCTATGTTCTAGCCTCCAGCTGTCTAGGTAGAGCTGTGATACCTTTAATGGCCTCTATTATTGGAGCATTAGAAGACTGGACTTCTGTCACGGTCTGGGTACTTTGTTTATTTTATGAAGCTTCATATGAATCGTGCTTAGAGAATCTCTTAAGAGGAATACATTCTCTCCCGTGGCTTCAACAATATTGATAAACTTTCACCATGATTCCCTCAGACGCAAGAGCTATCTATACTCTTGGTACCATTTCCTCCCAGTCTTGCCATTATCACAAATTGTCTGTCAACATGGATTCAATCATTCCCCGAAAGGGGAGAAGGATTCTGTTCAACAATTGAACCGTTATAGTCCCTTTCTTGTGGAACTTTGGTTCCCATACGATGTGGGACATCGCTGCCAATGGACTAATGACGCCAGGACAATTGATCCATTTACGATTTAACTCACAATTTTCGACTATCATAGTGAACAACACTCATGGGCACCGATAAGCCAACACATAGAGCCAGTTGAGCCGGGGTGGTGCGGCTACTCTAGGAGATCGCTGAGCTGGAAGCTTCCTCGGTTGCTGAACAGAACTGGACCCGAGCAAAATTCTGATAAAAGAAAAGATTGTTCCCCGTATTCCAGGACAGCTCAAACAAACAGACACCAATTGGACGGATAGGCTAAACCAGGGGGTGCAAACTGGGGGAGGCGAGGAGGAAGATCCAAGAAGACCAAGACCAATACAGCGTGGCTCACCTTGATTGACGCAAAAAGCTTGCGCACTGTGCCAGGTGTGCAAGGCTTATTTCGGGCGTTGCGACCTGTGGAGGGACCGGAAGCTAGTGGATTAGAGAACAAACTGGGGCTAGGAGAGGTGGGTGAAAGGATGTCATGATGGAGGGAGGGAAGGCGGAGAGATAATATCCAAAGTAATGAGAGACTGACGACATTTGATCAAGATAAGCCAATTACAGTACATGGTGATTACCGCGGTAAGTGAAATCCATGGAAACACAATGGACAAGAAATTGGTTCAAAATGGTTTGTTTTATGTAGATGCTGTGCACCCAGAAAACTTTTCCACCTGCAGGGCAATTAACTATCATGGATGCTTCTGGGGGTCAGCTAATCATCACAGGAGCCCATAGGTGCAACCTACAGCCTACAAGCACTAAATCTAGAGGTAGGTACCTGCTGTATTGTACAGTACCCCATACAGTAAAAAATGACACTGGAGAGAGCTCCCATGTCTTAGAACGGGTCTAGGTCTCGGCGCTCGACAAAAAATCGGGGTGAACCGGCATCTCATCTTGCAGCCGGGCAGCAAGCTCAAACCTGGATTTGTGCCAGAAATTACCCACAATTCAGTTCACTGACTGTCACTGAGTGGCCACTTGTCCACCCCCTGAAAAAAGCTCAGAGGCGCTTTGGGTACCCGGGGCACACAGACCTGGGCGAGGCTGTGGCCTCAGGCTTCTAATCCGCACTGTTGCCGTGGAGAGTACAGGTTGGCTTGGTTTTGGTTGGCTGGGGTCCCAGCTCCCTTTAGCGCGGGCCCGGAAAGATTCGCTCAAAAGCGCCTCTCATTCAGATCCGCCGCAATTTTTTTCCCTCCCCCCAAATACCTCGCACCCCCCGTCGGCGCAGATTTATTTTCTCTCGACTCTTCCATTCTCTCTCTTCCTTCTTTCATCCTCAATCTCCCCTCAATCCTTTCTTCTTGTTCAAGGGAAAGACCTTCACAACCGCTACCATGTCTGCTGAGCAACCCCAGAAGGTCTTGGGCATGCCGGTAAGTTTCTTATTCCTTTGATCACAGATCCCCTCGACCGTGAAATGCCGCGGCATCAAAAGATGATGTCTTCATTAATTAGCCGCCCGCGAGTCTTTCCACGTAGTCGATCATCGAATATGGATGCATCGATTGCAACTCACTCGATGGGCTCTGGTTGATGAAGATATGAATTTTTTTTGCTTAGCTGGCATCTGCCACAGTATGTCAAGAGTAGAATGCTAACATCCTTTTAGCCCTTCCTGGCCGACTTCTTGAGTATGTTCCCACGTCGCTACCGCCTGTGAGCATTAACTCATTGGGCACCATGCCCTTTGTCGTGTCGCGAATAAACGCCTAGTTTCATGATACTAACGACTCATAGTGGGTGGTGTTTCCGCCGCCGTCTCGAAGACCGCTGCCGCTCCCATTGAGCGTGTCAAGCTCCTCATCCAGAACCAGGTCAGTTAAATAACGATCAAACATGCGCAATCTCAATCACTAACTCCCAGCAGGATGAGATGCTTAAGACCGGTCGTCTCGACCGCAAGTACGCTGGTATCGGTGACTGCTTCAAGCGCACCATGGCCGATGAGGGTGTCATGTCCCTCTGGCGAGGAAACACCGCCAACGTCATCCGATACTTCCCTACCCAGGCTCTGAACTTTGCTTTCCGTGACAAGTTCAAGAAGATGTTCGGTTACAAGAAGGACAAGGATGGCTACGCCCTCTGGATGGCTGGTAACCTTGCCTCCGGTGGTGCCGCTGGTGCCACTTCCCTCCTCTTCGTTTACTCTCTGGACTACGCCCGTACCCGTCTTGCCAACGATGCCAAGAACGCCAAGAGTGGTGGTGCCCGTCAGTTCAACGGTCTCGTCGATGTCTACAAGAAGACCCTCGCCTCTGATGGTATTGCCGGTCTCTACCGTGGTTTCATGCCTTCCGTTGCTGGTATCGTTGTCTACCGTGGTCTCTACTTCGGAATGTACGACTCTATCAAGCCCGTCGTCCTTGTCGGTAGCTTGTCCAACAACTTCCTTGCCTCTTTCGCTCTCGGCTGGATCGTCACCACTGGTGCCGGTATCGCCTCTTACCCTCTTGACACCATTCGACGACGCATGATGATGACCTCTGGTGAGGCCGTCAAGTACAAGAACACCATGGATGCTGCCCGCCAGATTGTCGCCAAGGAGGGTGTCAAGTCTCTCTTCAAGGGTGCTGGTGCCAACATTCTCCGTGGTGTTGCCGGTGCTGGTGTCCTCTCCATCTACGATCAGCTCCAGGTCCTCCTCTTCGGCAAGGCCTTCAAATAAGCGCTTTGTATAACATACCCTGTATAGACATGTGTGTGGCGGGATAAGGAATCCGGGGGGATATTAATCTGCGGGCTTGACATGGTGTCCGCTGGTTGAAACTAAAAGGCGAGATCGAAGTGCAGGTTGAGGGAAGTTGTCACAGATACCCGACGTGGTCCTCTGAAACAGCAGCTCTTTACGGGTTAGAGTGGCATAGGCACGGCGTCTTTTCCTAATCTTGCTTTGCCTTCCGTTCTAGGCCGCTGTAATTTATACACCAATGCAATTTCCCTTTACTGTCCAAACATTGTCCACTGGTTCTCGTGATGTCAATTCGTTGAACACTATTTTCCTTCCGTCATAATCTGACTACGTGATACTGAGGGGTTTGTTGTTTTGTGTCTGTGGCTTGACGTTGGATGCTTACTAAGCTAACAGTATTCAAGTACCTACCTAACGTGGAGCTCGACACGGTTACCAACGTAATTCTTGCGCGATACAACAAATTTATGACGTGGGACCTGAGAGTCTACCTGAACTTTTGACATGCCTCCAAAGCAACCGGCAGGTACAGGCCGTGGCCGACCTAAAGCCACAACGAAGAAAGGCGCCAAGGCATCAGAGCCTGAAACCGAACCACAATCGAGCAATCCATTTGAGCTCTCAGATGACGATAATGACAGACAAGGGAACTCAACGCGGGAAGCAGAAGCTGTGGAAGAAGAGGAACCCGACAAGTCGATCCCGCCAGAGCTGCTCACACGGTTGCTGCACGAATTCTTTGCTAAAGATGCGACACGAATATCAAGAGATGCAAATGCCGCGGCGGGCAAATACTTTGATGTATTTGTGAGAGAGGCTATTGCGCGAGCGGCTGTCGAGAAGGATGGCGGATTTCTCGAAGTTGAGGACCTGGAGAAAGTATCTCCACAGTTGTTGCTGGACCTTTGAGTGGTATCGATTGGTGTTTCTGGCACCTTCGGGGTGAACTAGAGTCGAAGTGTTCAATTGGTATGCATCTGGAGTGAAGCCCCGGCGACGACCGCGCATTACTGACGCTTTGACACATAGAGCGAGCGGATGGTGGCACTGCGGGTCAGCGACTTCCTATGCTGCACTTTGACGATAATACGGGTACGTGAATCTGAAAAGCATTCAACCGACTTTTCATAAACATTAACACAATAGCAACCAAGACTTTGATCTTCCAAAGCTCGTTATCGGAACACGATGTCTCCTACTACGCCTGATGTCCATCTCAAGCTCAAGGAAGTGAGAATGGAGTACCATCCGATAAATGCAATGGTCGCGTGCATTGCGCCTGGTGTGTTCCAACTGTGGCAGCACCGGATTGTTCATAGTGGTGTTTGCGATCGCACCCCGATCTTTTGTCACAAGTGCATGAGCTTTCACTGACTATGTACGAGGATACGGAATCCTTGACTTGGGGCTATCTGGCAAGTTGTCATACCACGAATTTGAGTTGTAAGCGTTTGGTTGATGTGAAGGAATAATCAAGACGTATTCGCAGAGTCAACTAGATGGTGTTGTAACATATTTCTAGATTGTGGCAAGTTACATTTGTACTGGCTCCTGGAACTTCACTCAAGAAGGATCGTGTAACACGCAGACTTCGAGCTCCAAGCCGCCATAATGTCTATAATAGTGGCGAGCTCAACCTGGTATTGTGCTACATATTGCTTGTCGTTCCTGTTTGTTGAAGGCAGTCTTAGGTTTTAGCAACTCTTCTCGCCCATTATACAAATGGGCGTTTCGTCTAAGAAGTTCCGTTGTGAGCCTCAAAATCAACACTGGCTAAGGACGATCTTTAGCCGTCTATTGAGCAAGCTGAAAATGGTTGAACATCTCGTGTAAATAAGATCGGTTCAGGAGATTAATCATAGTAAGTTAATAAAACTGGGGTGTTCCAAATGGCAATACATCCCCCCACATACTTAGGTGCGCTTGGAATCTGCAACCAACACGAAACATCACAGCTGAAACCCGACAAACTAATGCAACGTCAGTGCGGACTCAAATAATGTTATTCTGCCTCAAGAGAAAGCCAAGGCTCTCAAGTTTCAAATTACAGTACGGCAGCTTTGCACCCATGTGGCCCTCTAGGCCCTTAAACCCTTTAAGGACCAATAGGGACAGCGAAACTATATTCGTCTCAAGATATTACGGATGAGGCACTTCCGAAGCAGACGAACCCCTGGTCGATCTGCTCCGACACGGTTGGGCCTGGAGCCGAGGCCTATAGTCACCGAAAATATCTAATTGTTAGTCTGTTATGTTATAGGTCTGGATAATAGACATACTAAGCGCCATGGGTTGATTTCTCAGTTGAGTTGACCAACAAAATGAACAAGCTCATTTCGAACAGAAAGACCACCAAATCAATGCTGACAATGGAAATACGAATCAGAGGAAGCTATCATAATCGTTTATCCGAGTCGCGATGGTCGCACTTCTGTATTCAGTTGCGAATGTTATGTCGTTGAGCTCGATATCTGAACCTGACATATAACCTGGGTAGTTCCCAAGCCATACCAAAGTTAGCCAAGACATACCCAGCACTATTTGTTTCATTCCTCAACTCTTCCAGCGAAGCCTTGTTAATAGTGTCTCATACTACGCCTGTCCTGTAAGTCTACCGAGGAGCCGAGACGGAAGCCCCCAGATCCATCTTTCGGCGCCGTAGAGAGGCGTGCTTCAGATGTGCTTCGAAACTCGTAATCAGGGTCAAGGCCATCATAGGCCAAGCCCTAAGGTAGATAGATGTATATATACCAATCCGTCTCGTCTCTTTTGTTTTGTTTCTCCTCATCTCTCCATCTCGTTCCATAATCAACAGTCTGGTCCTGTTCTCATTGGACGCGTTTCCTTTGTTCTTTCAATCTTTCATTAATTCTTCTTATTACTTTCTTAGACGAGGCTAGTCCTTGAGAGCGCAAGTCGCTTCTTTTCTTTGATCCCATCTCTGAACACCTCTCCCAGAGTGCCCTTCCTTTGCCTCTATCCAAATATTCACAACCCCAAATCTCTAATCATTATGTATTTCTCTCAAATTGCTATTGTAGCCCTTGCGGCTGTTGCTGAAGGTATGTGCCCATGATGCCATAAAAAAGAAGAATCAACTAACAGTTCTCTTAGCTGTCGATGTCCAAGTCGTCTCGGTTGGTAGAAACTCAGCCACAAATGCTACCGGCCTCAAGTTCTGGCCTGAAAAGATCACAGCAGAGCCAGGAACCATGGTCCAGTTTCAATTTTGGGCTGGTAACCACACAGTGACACAGTCTACCTTCGACGACCCTTGTGTGCCTATTGGCAACGTTATGTCGAACGTCACTGGCATCTACTCTGGCTACCAGCCTGTGGAGGCTAGCATGTCCAAGGGCATGATTCCCACTTACACCATCATGATCAAGGACAAGAAGCCTATGTGGCTATTCTGCAGCAAGGCAAAACACTGCCAGGGCGGAATGTCGATGGTTATCAACGAAAAGTGAGTCTGTTACGACCTTATGTCAGGATTATTTACTAAACGTCATCCAGCACATCTGCCAATGCTACAAGATCGCTCAATAACTACAAGAGCCTCTGCAGTTCGGCTACAGTCTCCGAAGTCGTTCCTGTTCAGGGTGGTGGCTCTCCACAAGGCGGAAATGGTGGCAATGGTACCAACACAGGCGGTTCTGGAGGTGGTAGCTCTGGAGGCGGCTCCGGTGACGATAGCTCAGACGACGGCAGCTCATCCGGTGACGATAGCTCTGATGACGGCAGCTCCGATGACGGTTCCGAGGATGGTTCTGGCACGCCAACTGGGGTCTCTGCCCCTGGAGCTACTGGCACTCCCACAGCTGGTTCTTCGGGCGATCCTGTGGTCACTGCTGCTGCTGCCGAGCTGAAGGCCCCTATTTCGATGCTGCTCGCAGTTGGTGCCGCTGCTATGTATGTACTATAAGCTGAGCGCATGACGAATTTTTGAATGGATAGGGATAGACGTAATGCTGGGAACAATTAATGGATATTTGTACCAATTGCTGGAACGGTTGGGCAGCCTCGGGATAGGCACAGTCATCAACGGTGTTTACGGCCGGGTTCAACGGGAGAGTGTATCAAGGTTGAACGTTTAGAGAACAACCAAGAATACCAAAAACCATTAGAGAGATCATCCTCGTTATCCCTCAATTTGAAGTTCCTACCGTTTCACGGTCATGTGAATCATGCCTTTTAAGCTTTGGCCCAGTTGGGTTTGGAAAAGGATGCTAATAAAAAATAAAAACGAAAATAAAAATACAACATCGCCAGCATGAGTGAGGATCAATCCTTCTTGGGAATCTTTCTGGTCTTTCTGCTTCTCTGAGCCTGGTCACAGAGCTTCTTGGGCTTCTCTTTCTCCAGCCAGCCGGGTTCCCGATACACATATCCGACCTTGGTGTACTTCTTGCTGTTGGCAAAGAAGTCGACCCAATGCTGGAGCGCGGCGTCGGCCCTCTTTTTAGCCTCTTCTCTCTCTTTGATCTTAAGCTCAGCGAGGGCCTCAGGTGTCCAGTGAGAGTCAATTTCAGGATCGTCGAGCGGCAGGAATGTCTCCTCATAGCCACGGAGGTCGGCGGTCTGGTCATCAGCAAAGCAGCCGGTCACGAAACCGCGAGCAGCATCGGTGGCAGCGAAGTAGCTGTAGGAGCCCCCTGGACCGTACATGCGGCGGCCGTTGGAGACATCATAAATCGTACCATTGATGGCAAGAAGAAGAGGTCTATCGGGGTCGGTACCGTCGTGGAGGGAGAGTTCCTCCAAAGTCATATATACAGGCGGTGGCTAACGGAGAACGGTAGTTAGTAATAGCCCGGCAATCATCACAGATTCAACGTACAGGTCCAAGAATCAAGTCCCTGTAGAATCTCTGGGTCATCCAGTTAGGCTTGTTCTTGTGTCCCCACCAGAAACTCTCTCCTCCGCTAATAACATAGCTCAGGCCCATTGAGGCCACGATAATGAAGCTGATGACACGAACGACATCGAGGTAAGGGGAGTAGCCATCCCATGGGTCTTCTTCATCGACCTTGGCCGAGGACCTTTTCTTGCCCCTTTTTGTCGGAGTCGAAGACTGAGAGACTTCAGATTCAGTCTCGTTCTTGGGCCGAGGTTTTCGCTGTCGCAGAGTTGATTCATCGGCCATCTTGACAAGTAACAAACGTGATCTTTAACAAGTTTTAGAAAAGATGTAGAAAAAGAGTTGAAAGGACACAGAAACAGATTTATAGTAAAGAATGTTACAATAGGGGCGATCTTAATATAAAGTGGCGTGTCCTGTTACCTTGACCTGGCCTCTGCTCGGAGTCGGAAGCTTCAACTTTTTCCCTTTTCCATGGATCAATGGAGTTAACTTGCGACGTTGGACAGCTTTATCGTGATTCTGACACGCCTTATCAAGCAACTCACTCCACTTCGCGGGGTCAGCAAAGGTAAAAGCAGCTGATTGGAGAGTTCAATGCACAATATGCTACAAACACACCACTAGGGGTAAGTGAAAAATAAACGTCCAAATTGCTCGCGTTAGGTCACCTGACATAGTCTCCATCACCACAGCAACATGTTCCTCACCAATTGATACACACCAAAGTGGGATGGTAAACAATCGATACTACACCAGCACCACTTTTACTCAACTTTGCCTTATCACAACACACTAATAACTTTCAACTTAACTGCCGACCCTGCATAACGGCAGCCACTTGCGATAAAACTCAACCAGTTCAGTTTGATACCTCATATCTACCTCCACGTCTGCATCGAACTCATATTCAACAACAATGGAAGAGACAAACAGTTCACCCGGCTCACCGGGCGGCCCTCTTCAGGCCGTCACTGCGGACCGTGTGAACCAACAAAGAGAGCGGGAGTCCGCATTCTCTCACCTTCGTGGTGGCTCAAGAGATAACTCCGTTCATGATAAGATCAGCCAGTTCAACAACCTCAGTGTTACTATGCAATCAAAACAGTTGGAACGCAAAACAGCAGATGCTGCTTTGAAGCGCGCCATGCTTGGCCGCGAAGAGGCCGAGACTGAGTTGCGCAAATATAGAGAGGAGAACAAAAATCTACGAAAGGCCATCGATGAGGGTAAAGACCGTGAGCGAAAAGTCGGAGAACGTCTGGAGTCGTTGATGGTAGGTGTTCTCGGAAGCCAATGTAAGCATTGCATGTTGACCATGTCACAGGAGAAC
The DNA here is from genome assembly GCF_013396195.1 of Fusarium tjaetaba. Classification (NCBI taxonomy): domain Eukaryota; kingdom Fungi; phylum Ascomycota; class Sordariomycetes; order Hypocreales; family Nectriaceae; genus Fusarium; species Fusarium tjaetaba. Next base: position 102,202 of record NW_023501275.1, on the reverse strand, counting down.
TATGGCCGAGCAAAGGAGACCCATGCACACACGCAAGCTTTATGGGAAAAGGAGATACGCCGTGCACGAAAAGAGACATTCAAAACGCAATCATCGATCGTCAAGCTCCAAGAAGAACTCAAGTCAGCACGTACAAACGCAAAGATGATCGACGAAAATCTTAAACGAGAAAAGGCTAGGAGCAAAGTTCGAGAGCAAGAAGCATTCGAAGCGCGCTATCAGATTGTTGGTGTCCAAGAACAACTAGATCAAGCACTGGAGCGTATCAAGCTCGTCGAGCAGGAACGTGACGCCTACAAGACTGCCGCCAAGAACGAAGAAGTTGCCCGTATCGCTGCCGAAGGTCGCATTCCTCTACCGCCACAGGATGCTGACGATGAGTTTGGTTCTCCTAACAAGGACAAGAGGCGAGTGTCAAGAGATCCTCGAGTTTCTCTATCGACAATGGACATTATCTCCTCGGAGGCCAGTGAGGTTGAGATTGAGGAATTGTCCACTCAGTTGCAGTGGGAGCGTCAAAGAGCAGACCGTGCACACGAAATGATTGAATTCTTACAGGCCGAATGCCATCTCCGTTGCTGTGCTTGCTCAAAGTCAACCCGTCGTGCCAGTGTCGAGGCCCCTCGCCAGAAACGCCGAAGCTCCTTTGGACTCGAGGGACCAAACGACAAGGTCCTGAAACTGGATAGTGAGGCAGTAGAGGCCGAGAAGCGTACTATAACTCCTCCCTGTATCGAGGAACCGCATGTACGGACGGAGCCCGACAGAGGAACAGAGCCTGATGTTCAGCCTGAGTCAGTCCGAGAACAGCACCTCCAAGGGCCCCTTCAACGTATAATTAAATCCAGGAAAGAACCCCGCCGAAGCACCATATTCTGCCCCAAAGAAGGCATTTTCAGGACGGTTTCGGAGCAAGAAGCCGAGATCATTGAGGCACAGCGCAGAATCGAAGAGACCGAGGCTGCTGCCAAGGGTCAGCGAGAAAGCCATACTGAGAGCGAATATCAGGATGTTGACGAAGTTGTAATTGAAGAGCAAGTTGAGGCTGAAACCACGATCGGTGATGGCATTGAGATGGAGCCTCGTTACTCTGGCGAGTACGAAAACTACCGGAGATACGCACGAACCCCTTCGGTCGAGCCTCCAGCCTTCGCCATGCTTGCTCAAGAAAGAACGTCATTGGCCTCACTTCTCAACGCTCCTCACAGTCACTCAGCACCTGTTCCTTCAGTACCGACCATGCCAGACGTAGCCGAGGATATACTTGTCTCTCCTGACACTCGACCCCATACCACAAATGCCTTCTACACGGTCACTACTACGACAACCGTGCCAGTCCATGACGACAAGGTCGGGAATAGTGCATCTTTCAACGAACGCCTTCGCACACCATCCCACAACAGCACAGGCACCACCTTTGACATGTCAAATCCTGCTCTCACCCCTACCATGACACGCGAGCAGGCTCTCGCGAAGATCCGTGAACGTCGTGGCCGTGCCCGTTCAATGGCACAGGGCACAATGACACCCAGCCGTCGGATGGTCGAGGGCGTTGAACGACGAGATATGAGTGCTCCTACGGGCAAGGTTGCTGGTAAAGGGCGATAAATGTTGAACGACCAAATTGTATGAGCCATGACACGACCTGACGAACACCCTACCACTCTTCACATTCACCCCTATTTCCCCCTCGTGAAAAATTTCTCTTTTCCCACCCGACCCGACTATTCATAAAAAGTTATCGCTTTTCACCTCTCCTGATGGGCTCCTATATTTCCGCTCACCCTTTAGCCCATCACTTTTTCTCTTTTCCTGCAGGGCGAAGGGGCGTTATTGTGTTTTCTTCATAAACTGTTTTGTCAAGTCACTTGCGACTCAAGAACATGCAGCATCGTTCAGCGACTTTTCATCTTGTTTCTATGGCCGTTTTATGGATGGTCTCGTGGATTCTCATGACATGTGTCAGACAAAGTCTTTTCTTGGTTTTGGTCATAATTAATATGCGTTGGCTGGATTGTGTACAAATTGTCTCTTCCGTATTTGCAATACCACTATAACTGTGCCAAATACCCGCGTTTTCATATTTTCGTGCGGCATCTCATACTATTGGACGTCTCATAGATGCTCGTTATTATCCCCGAGATACCAGTTACAGATATAATTCGTAACACAAAAGCATTTACCGTTCTCGCCACTACGATTGCAAAGACCACATGAAAGAAATACTGAATTAGCTTCCCAGAAAGCTCCTTGACATGTTGCGCGACAATTGCGAGCGCATTGCATCAAGCTTCGCTGCAACAAGAATACATTCAACACCCTTGCCGTTTGGTGCGTTCTGAATGCGTAACCTCCATTGCCCTGTCGTGACAACCCACTCCTCATCGCCTGAGTCACCATCTGCCCTCTTTCGCTTCCGGGGATATTCATTTGCGGAAGATTCGGATGCCGCGGCATTGATGAAATCCTCGAGATAGTCCTTCCCATCGAGAATAATGGCGGATTCGGGCTCCAGGACTATACGAACAAGATCTTCCTTTATTAGTGAATTTCCGAGGTTTGTTAACTGTCCGTGGTTGGTGAGATGTTCAGTTTTGATCGCTTGGTGGAAATTTAGCTTTGACGAGACAAGCTCAAACAACTTCGCAACTCGTGCTTTGGTGTCCCTGAAGAACTCTGCCCTAGCATTACTCCCTGAGAAATGAAGCTTTGTTGTTTCGCCGCCAATTTCAAGGACCAGCTCAGCAGGTTTCTCGTCCACATAAGGTCGAGCGTACTGCACAAAGCCGGCCAACGGATCTGTATTGCTGATAAAAACACTAACGCCACTCTTCTGTATGTTCTCAAGACGAAGGACAATCTCATCGCGTCTCGTGGCTTGATTGTAACTTAGCGAATGTGGGATAAGGCGCTGCTCAAGGCCTTTAAAATGAAAGTAGCGCGCATCGCTGAGGAGATCCTGGCGGTGTGCTTCATCACGTATTCGAATTGGGTATCCTCGGAGAAAGTGTAGGAGCTCAGCAAATGTATCAGCGCTGCGCTTCGGAACCGAAGGAGGGAGAATCGAGGGTGGACGGATTAGACCTTCGCGGTCAAGGCCAGGGAAGAGATCATCCGGGCGTGAGAAGAAAGCTGCGAAGCCTAGGGAGAAGTAGTTCGGAGAATTTCCGGGGTCGTTGAAGATCTCACGAGGGATCTGAAATTCGCGATGGCCGATGGAGATAAAGATGCTCTCCTCGTAGAGCTGAGAGATCAGCTTAGGCACTATTTATCCGGAACGTCAGTTCAGAATTTGATTTGCAAGATGCAGGCGACCAACAGCTATAGAATTGTGCATCTGAAAACAGACGCACAAAGTGCTCGCCATCGCGAGGCTGAACATGGTAGCCCTGAAGATGAAGGGAGATATCTCGAAAGATGGCTGGATCGCGATCAATATAGAGCGTTCGGATAGCTGAGTTCGACTCGTCGTTTCGTTCTTTTGCCGATTCTAACTGGCAAACAAAGTATTGAGAGAAGTACGAAGGTGCTACGAGGCGTTAGTCGAGAGCTATGAGAGAGATATTACCTGCGCCAGCTCAATGCGACAAGTCAGTTGTCGCAAAGAGACTTGTAAGGTCAAAACTCACCGTCAGAGGATAACGATGCCCCTGAGAGCTTGAATAATTCGCTGCCGATCTGGATTGGAAAGACGCGCTCATGAGGCAGAATAAGCGGGATCCGAGAGACGTTGCGCTCTGACAGTGGCTCGACAGTTAAATTTCCAGCATCAGAGGAAGCAATTGAGGTCATTGTAACGGTATTTGTATGGAGGACTTGCTGGTCTTTCAAACGTACAGCTACTTTTCTCGGTGAGTTAGTGCGACAGCAAGCTCACAAGTGCAATACCTCCTGTGCCCTGCAGAGTTGAAGTCGCAGCGCACCGTTTTAATGTTGATAAGCTACCATTGAGGTGTAGTAAATTTGTCCGTTGACAGCTCTGAGCTTACACGAGGGTTGCATGAGCTTGCGCCACTAGACATGGATAGTGGCTGACAGATACATTATTAACACCTTACAAAGTCGCGGCGCTTGGGATTAAAATCATCGCCATGATGCTTAATTGGTTTCATCTATGTACTATAAAAGGCTTTTGGTGCTTGTAGCACAGTTAATCGTCGTGTAATATCATACGAATATTCAGCCTTCAATGTAAATCTACTCATTACGTCCTTGTGAAGACGCGACGCTCGATAGCTGTAGAGAACCTGAGATTATCGGCTCATCAACTCAACTCCGTTTCGGACAACTCCAACAACTGCTCCAGTCTGAATCAACTCACTGCCTCCACCGGCGACTCTATGCTCGATGTTGGCGAGACCATCCAGCCAGGTGATCATCACCTCGGGACCAACCTCTAGCTTCACTAACTCCTCGGAGAGCGCCGTGATGATATCCGCCAGCGCAAGACCTCGCGACACCTTGAGAGCGTTAATAGTGTTTAGACAACTTGTGACATCAGATGTCTTAAGCAGCGTCGACACAATCTCTTTAATGGCATCAGGTGGGGGTGCCGCGATGCAGTTATAAATAGTCTCCGTTGTGATGTTTTCGCGTTCAATTTCGCTGTCAGGCACTTTAGGTGCATCCTTCGCTCGCAATGGTGTACCTGGGCCTGTGTTAGCGCTCACGTTTGGAAAGAGATGCATGCAGACTCACTTGATGCGTGACAGGCCTGTAGAACGTTCAGTGCTCTTCGCATATCACCCTTGCTCAACTTCACCAACGCATCGACCGCCTCTCCGCCAATCCTAACATGCTCCTCATCCACCACCTTGTCAACTAGCACCCTAATATCACCCTCCTTCAGCGGACTGAAGCGGAACCGTGTGCATCGACTCAGAAGTGCTGGGCTAAGCTTGTGGGAATAGTTTGCAATGATACAGAACCGTGTGTTGGTGGTGTACTTCTCCATTATTCGTCGTAGAGCCATCTGGGCTGTGCTCGTCATAGCATCAGCCTCATCCAGAACAATGAGCTTAAATCCAGCCATCGAGTTGCCTGAGCGGGCAGATGCACCACCCACGGAGAAGATCTGTTTGGTACTAGCAAATGTCTTGATCTGCTCCCGCACTACATCAATACCACGGTCATCTGAGGCATTGAGTTCGAGAACCATTTGACGCATATTCGCAGCTCCGTAGATACGACGAGCAAGGGCCAGAATTGTCGACGTTTTCCCGGTACCTGGGGGACCGTAGAGGAGTAGATGAGGGAGACGGTTCTGGTCGATGAATTTGTTGATAGTAGCGAGGATATCTTGATGGCCCGAGACGTCGTCGAGGGTGTTTGGGCGGTACTTTTCAACCCTGGGCCCCATTAATTCTGATCTTTTATGGCGTTTCTTACGAGTACCTACCAAGGGAGACTATCCTCAGCCTCAACTGGCAGATTGGCAGCACTTCGCTTGCCTTGCTTGGCTTCAGAGGAAAATATCACATCTTTGCTGACGACGGGGACGTCAACGTCCATCTCATCCCCAATATCAGACATATTTGCGCTTGTTTTCTTGTTGCTTTCGGTCTTTGTAGTCCCTTTGGTGATGGAATGTTTTCCGGGGTTGCTCGTCCCGCAACTCTTGAGCTTGTTGCGCTGTGGTTATGGAAGTTTGAATGATGAAATCAGTTGAGGAACACGCGCTAGGTTACACCTAAACGCGTCTGAGCGTGTCGGTCAATTAAGACCCTTGCACATAGCAACGGCCAATCACAAGGGCGAAATCGTCAGCTGCACGCTTTCTTATACCCTTTAACTGAAGTATCATTCTTCGCAGAGACAGCTATTTTAAATGATGTTTATTTTCAAATTAAATGTTTTTATAGCACTGTTCGGATACACTATCATGAGTACAACTCAGTATCAATTGCAACTCTTAAAGTTGTCTAGAGATATATCACCCACAGAAACCCAAAGGTGACATAACCAATAAACCATTCCGGCGCCCATCATTCATCACCCTATATGTTCATTAAAAAGAATATCTAATTGCATCCTGGAGGCCACTAGAAAATAATACAAGGCGGTGGCCTCTCTTGTCTCATTTCATCTCATCACTCATCGTTCACGTAACTGATTCGTCCCCAAACCCACAATCTCAAACATTATGGGGATAATAGCCACTGCAAACCAAGCAATACCTATCACACCAGTCAGCAAACCATTTCTCTTGTCAGGGAAAAATTCCATAAACTTACCAGTGTAAACAACGAGCTTAGTCACGACCTCGACGTCGTATCGCACACGAGGTTTGATTAATTGCGAGAACATCTCCCGCTCTCCCAACCCGTCCTCGGTGCCCGTAACAAAGATCTCAACCCGATCATCATCGGCGGCTGGTGTTGTCACAACCTCGCCGGTCCCCATCATCTGCTCGAATTCGACGATTCGGTTTGCCTGTGCCCCAGACGCCTGAGCTCCCTTGCCAGAATAGTCTTCATGCGTGGTCTGGAGCTCCAGGTTGCTTGACTTGCTCTTCAAGCTATGGTTACTGCTGACACTCTCGCGTCGCTTGCGCTCTCTATACGCCAAGGTCTCGTATGCATCTGCGGCACTCTGAGGACCAATCGACACAGAGCGACCTCGGGTGGTAGGGTTTCGGATACTCTCGACCATGCGTGGGAAGTCGGACGGCGAAGGAAAAAGCGTATCGATACGAGAGCCTGTTGGTACAGTCTTATACTTACTAGCAGGAGTGAAGAACCGTCGAGGCATGTTTACCCCAACCTGTTCAAATATTCGGAATAGATGAGGCAAGAGCTTAAGCAGTAGAGGCTTCATCGTCTCGCGCCACGCAAAGACGACAAGAACGCCGAAAACGATCCTAGCCACGTTGGCAGCCAATCCCAAGTGCGTAATATCCACTGATCCTCCTCCATGCGCATGAGTCTCCCAAGGATCCAGCGCAATTTTGCCGTACGTCCAAGTGCCGAATTCGAGACCAATGACAACACCAGCGAAGGCAACACTGTCATCGTAACATGGACAGTCATCTGCCGGCTCAGGGTGGATGCGTACGAGTACAAGAATAATCAAGGCAGCTACAAGAGGCGCAGCCCAAGAGCTGGAGTGCATATATTCATCCAAGGGAGGTCCGTAGTAGAATTCGAGAAGAGAAATCGCGGCACCCATGATGGACCCAACAATTACGTCGAGGAAGCCATGCATGCCACAGTATAAGCGCCCAAATATGATCGAAGCAGCGTAGAAGTATGAGAGGCATTCGAGTGCGAACTTGGTGGTTGGAGCTAGCGTGTTATCGGGACTGCGTAGTATCAGAACCGCATAGACAGCGACAGATACGGCATTGGCGCTATGGGTCGAAGGGAAACCATATTCGAGGGCTGCAGAACCAGACATCGTGATTCGGTGCAAAGGAGGCGAAAGTGGTCGCGGGAGAGAGTAGAAGTCCTTGATAAAGCCTGTCCAGAAGACACCGAGCGCAAGAATATGTACAAGTCTACACAACGAAGCGTGTCAGTGCCTGTTAAACCCTGTAATCTCGATAATCTGGAGATTTGTTACTGCAACTACAGCGCAACATCATGCGGCGCGGCGCAGCGAATGTAGACGCGGAACATGGTGTGACTTACCCCTTGCCAAATGCTGCATAACCACACCAGAAGCAGATGGGTAATCCGATCATGAAGAAGGTATGGGTTCCGAGGTTGGCAGTGATGGCGAAGTAACTATCGAGAGCTGGAGTCCGCAACTTCTCTTGCATCCACGCAAGGTAGGGTGTCTCCCAGCGGATCAGAGGCAGCATCTGTTGGCGCAGATTGTATCGCCATTTTGGCAGGGCGCGCTTGTCTGCGAGAGGAGCAATCAGCAAAGCGCGTGGCGCGAGAGAGGTCGTTACTGAGGCGTACAGTGATCGAGACTTCTCAGTCCGGCATCGGGAACGTCGTCGCCTTTGGCAGAGCCGTTTGTCGTAGGCAGAACCGTCGTGGTCGTGGTGGTAGCGGGAATGTGGGCGCTCAACGGCGGGGCATCGCGTTGAGGGTCGCTCATGGTTTTGCGGCAGAAGTAAAGGTAATAAGAGTACGTCAATTGCGACGAGTACAAGATCTAATACAATGACGAAACCATTGAGGTCAAAGAAGACGATAAGGAATGTCGTGAGCCTAAGTGCGGCCTTGGGCTTCAATGGACAGAAGCCCTGCTGAGAATGTAGTTGCAATGGAGGAGTTTAGTGGGAATAGTTAACCAGCGATGGATGGAAGCGGCGGGAGTTTGATCAAGTGGAGTTTTGCACTATGTTACAATGAACTGAACCAGACCAGCAGAGGCCAAGGTTCGGGTGTAGCAGGCAGGCAGCTATTTGTATATGTATCCAGTAAGGAACAACAATGGTCAATAGATCCTTGTCGTGGGAGAAACGGGTCAGATTAGGTAGACTAGATAGATGTTCGTCCGCCATCATCTTGTTTGAGTGTTTATCGACGTCCGCTACGTTTGGCTTCAACCCTTGGCACTCGCAGAGGACAGCGAGACAAGCTCGAAATCAGGGTTTAATCAGCGGATCGGTTACCTCGCTAACTTAAAACTTTGCGGTTCTCCTCTTCAGTCCCCTGTTGATACCCCAGAAGCGAAACCCATCATGGAAGCTGATGAGATGCACCAAACAAGCCAGCCACTGGTTTAAAGGCAGGGGTTCTGGGCTTGTAAGTATTTACAGAGGCCAATATGGACATACTCATAGTAACAGGGAAATCGTCTTGAGTATGTGCAGAAAAGCAATTGCTACTAGGAGACAGATATCGGCCATGACATACAGCCAGCCAGGAACCGATTGCTTGGTCAGGTGTTTCAATGGTGTTGGGGCTTTTTTAAGCCAAACAGTCGTACAGTGTGGCAATGACATCGGTGCTGCATGGGAGGTTGGCTGCCCGGGTAAGGCAGCTAGGGCAGGTAGGTACCTAGGTAGGTAATTAAGCATTGGATACAATTGAGAAGCAGAGAATATTCGACTCGCAACGATCAAAAGCAACTTGAAGGATAAGGGAATGAAAATTAATTATAGAAAATATTCATTTCATAGTATTTCGTGGAATTCGATGTATACAGCTTTATCGTAAAAAGTTGGGCCTTCGTCTCCATTCAAGTCAATATTTACAGACTCAACTTCAAATTTCATCACCACATCAAACTTCACTACCTATCTGTAAACCACCTCACACATCCCGCCTCCACCACCGCCAATGTCCTTCTCTCTCCGCGGCAAACATGCCATTGTGGTAGGAGGTACCGGTACGCTGGGCTTCCGTATTGCTAGCGCACTTGCAGACCGCGGCTCTGTTGTGACCATCATGAGTCGCAATGCCGTTGATGATCGCCAAGTCCTTGAGCCCAGACTCAAACCCTTTGAGCCTCTCCCGTACATGGAGAACATCGAAGGTAGTAGGCGCCCAACAGAGCACCAATTCAAACGCCTGGATGTGCAAAGGGCAGATATTTTCAGAGGTATATTTCCCACTCTAGGCCCCGTTGATGTCCTCGTCAACTGTGCTGGGACCAGTCAGACGTCAGCGCTCAAAAGGACCGGCGAAGAGGAAATTCAACTGATCCTTAACCTCAACCTCCGGGCGACTATTCTCGCCTCTAAATATGCCAAATTAACCCCTCATGGTGCGTCCCACCAAGCAGTTACTTGTGTCCGATAGCATCTTCTCACATGTACTCATAGGATGCATCATCAATGTTTCAAGTCTTATGGCTACCAAAATGGGTGCTGGTGCTGCAGTATACGCCGCTTCAAAAGCTGGTGTCGTTGGTATGTTCATGATATATCCCTAATCTCATGCTAATGGATCCCACATTATTATACATGCCAAAAACCTGCTGACTCCATATCGTCACAGCTTTCACCCGCGCCCTAGCCCTTGAGTATAAAAGTCGCTCTATCCGCGTCAACACATTGCTACCAGGTTGGATACAGAGTCCAATGTGGAATGGTGAGTCTCCCCTTCCTGCGCCTTCAATCCCTGGTGCCAATCACCCATGCGAAGGCGAAAACCAATGTTAATGTACAATGCCCTGTTTTAGAACTCACTGAGACTGCTCGTGAAGCTTACCTCAAGCAGTGTCCCTTGGGTCGTGTGGGCACACCCGATGAGGTAGCCGACGCTGCCATGTTTTTGATAACCAACCGTTTCGCCAACAATTGCGTGCTGAACCTGGATGGTGGCTTAAGCGCCAACTAGTAAAGCCATGGTTCCCAGGATATACGCATCGTCCTTTCAACCCCTTGAATAACCCGTCAATCGTCAATGACGATAGCGCCGCCGGCGGCATGGCTTTGGACTTCGTCCACGTCTACAATATCGGTTCCGGGTTCGGTGATCTTGAGTTTCTTGAGAGGTGGTTCAGCGTCCTCTCCATGCGGTCTCTTGATACCCTTCGGCTCGGCACTAACGGCCTGCCCGTTGTTGAGTTCCCCATTGCCATTCGCGGAGACTGGTTGGAGCTTCTTTGGTCGGCGTGGAATCTCAGGGACATCCGGGAATGTAGCCTTGACCGGTTTCTCGTCTTCTTTCAATGTACTATGAATTGTAAGCTTAGTTCAATAACAACAGAGACAAAGACAAACCCTTCTTGGACATTAATAACCACATTGACGAACGTGTCTTCGTCGTCCTGGTCGATGACAGTCAAGAACGAGTCCTTCTTAATACCTAATGGTTCTGTCAGTCCTCCGCGAGCAATTCATTTGTCCTTTCAATGAGGCCTTACCGAGATCAGTCAGCTTTTTGGGTAGATTCTCGTCGTCGCCGTCTTCAAAACATTCAACCAAGGTTCCTATGTCATTGTTCACGACAAACTCCTTGCCTTCAAATCCCAGTTTTGACAAGACGATGTCATCAACGAGATCCTTGAGAGTCGCCCGAGACAGATCTGCAACAATAGTTGTGAAGTGAACACCGCAAACGGGGCATTCGGGATTTGGCTCTCTGGACCTATCAGGGGCCAGGAGTCGAGCTGGGGCAAAGGGGGTCAGGAAGACCTCCTTAGACTGTGCATACTCGCCCTTCAGAACTTTGAAGGACTGAAGAACACAGAGACCAGCGACGATTGCGTTGGTTGTGGCAATCGCTGGAATAATGTTGCCTGCCATCTGTTTGGTATCGAAACGAGACTTCTTGTCAATTCCAAAGATTGTTGAGCGAATGTTGGCGCTTGCTGTCACAAAGTCGAGGGTATCAATATCATCCTTGTCAAATGTGATTGTGGGGTCGGGGTCTTCGGGATTTTTGTTCTTCTTGAGTTCAAGAATCCGCTTGCTTAGTCGGTCAAGACTGTCATTGAAGACCGCTAGACTCTCTTCCAGGGACCAAACCCGCTGATCGTCATTTAGAATCTTGTCCTTGTTGGCGATAGCATCGCCAGCCTGCGCGAGAATGGTCTGATATCGAAGAGATTCAGGAGCTCGCCGGGATGTCCACATCCCCTCCACGGAACGTAGTCGCTCGATGTCGGCGTTGAACACCTTGTCAAATAGCATCTGAGGGAACTTGGACGTGCCAGTAGCATCCCGAATCATCTTGAGGGCTTCCGATTCTTTCTTCAACTCCTCAATCTCCTTGGCTGGCTCTTGTCAGTATGTACTGCCCCTTAACACAGCATCTCACTTACCATTGTCAGCATCTGTTGAGTGGTCAAACGCGGCCTGATCTTCACTTGTGCCAAATATCTCGCTAAATTCTTTGTTAGCAATCTTCCGCGAGTCGCTATCTATATTCATACTTGAGCAAATAACTTTTACCCCATACAATGCAGTGGATGGGTTGGCTGGGGGTGCTTCGAATTGTACACACAGGGAAGGACTTGGGTGCTTCCTTCGGAGTGCAGTCGTAGCATGCAGTAACGCCTTTTTTGATAACCTGCACCTGGCCATTGAATCCGGTGGTGCCACTCTCGATCAGGGGTACATCAGCTGCCAGGCACATCTTATTGACGTGCCTGCGCGCTTCGAGGTTATCAAGAGCATTGAAAGCAATGCGGAATTGCTGGAACCAGGCCACAGTGAATTCATCGTCCTTTATATTGCCATGGTGTGCGACAATTTTGACATTGGGATTGAACCGTTCTGCTGCCTCCTTGGCCACCTGCGCCTTGATTAGTATCTAACCAAACTCCATTTTGGGCAGAATGACGCACTAGAGCCTTGGATCTTTTTATGTGCTCGTGACGGAAAAGAAACTGTCGGTTCAGATTCGAAAGGTCGATGGTATCGAGGTCAACAATATGTATTTCGCCAAAGCCTGTGAGGACCAGATTCTTGAGCAACTCGCATCCAATTCCGCCAGCACCAACCATGAGCACACGAGCCTGCGCGATCCGAGTTAGCATACCCACAAGGATAAGAAGTGGTCGAGGAAGATCGCCATGTCGCATCGCATACAGCACAGTCCTAGATACATCGCTCCTGAGGCGTCAGATCGCGTCAGATCCTGGTGCGAGATCAAGGCTGAGAGATGATATTTAGTCCCATGCATAAGAAACGTACCTGCTTGACAGAGGTATTGAGTGATGCGCCCAGCGACTGCTGGTTGTGTCGGTCACGCGTCATGGCCGGCGTGCGTTTCCGGGGTTCGTTCTCGGATGAAGCAGTTTTCTTCTGCTGCTGCTGTTGCTGTAGTTGTGTTTGTATTTGTAGTTGCTGCTCTGAAGCTGGAGTAACAGCTGGAGCTGCAGCCGCAGCCGTATTCGGTGTCTGGGCCGGAGCCTGATCAGCGCTTGTCGCATTCATCATTATAGCGATCGCTTTCTATACGCGGAAACGGGATCGAAAGAGTGGAATAGCCCGATCCGAGGGCTGCGCATAAATGTCGAGTCGGTGCGCTTGTTGGTGAAGAATGTCGCGATCAGTTGAAGGTGGGAAGGTTGAATAGGATGTTAGTGGTCAGAGAGCTGAGATAGAGCACTCAGCAGGGGAGCGGCGTTGCAGGGCGACCAATCGGACGGACCTATCACAGAGCTACGAGCTTCTAAAGCCGGGAATTCTTGGTGTCAAGGCTTAATGATTGGGCTCCACTGTGTACTTACATTGTCAATGAGCACACCAGTAACTTAACCATCACAACTGAAGGTCCTCGAAGAGCAAGAAACTTGGACTCAAACCCTTTGTATGCTGAGATAAACTCACCAAAAGGCTTCTCAGTTACTGCTAGCCCAGCTGAGTTATTTTACTAACTTCATATCAAGTTTCTAGTTACCTTAGCTTGCTTAACTCCTCGTAGAAGACTCGACATCCATGTTAGCACTCTAAGTTGTTTTTTTAACTGATGGGTTGGGTGGGATGGTGACGTGCAGATGCAGATGCAAGGACAATGAGTGCCTCCCAGACCTGCCTAGTAGAGCTAGGTATCTAAGGGGCACTCCAACGAAAGGGTGTTACAAAGTCATCCATTTAGTCAATATGATGTGAACCGGTTGCTTCCAGAAGTACTTGACTATTCACCACCATCATACAATTCCTTCCTTTGCCGTATTTCGGCCATGGCAAGCCGCAAGGGACGCATAATACACTGGGCTGTTGGTAGCAATTATGCGACCGCGGGGCCGCTGCCGAGACCAATTTTTTTTATTAAAAAAAATTAAGGGACCTGGATACCCGACTCGACCTTGAAAGTCTAGACTGAATCATACAAAGAAAACTGCCCGCCATTGTCACTCTTTGCTTTTTTGCCCTCCTCTACGCTTTCTCTTTTTCGCTTGGCTCATTCTCCTTTTCCCCAACGTGTAACAACCTATTTCTGTAGCGATGTCTGACGACGAGGTTGACACCGAACTGTTGGAACTCCTCCGCCAACATCTTCAGGGGAAGATCGATATCCAGGAGGAGCCCGAGACAGGCGTCCTGGAGAGCGCTGAATATGTCTACGACAGTTGCATTGATGTTGCCGTTGACATGCGTGCATCCAAAAAGGCAGCTGAGAGCATTTATGAGCAAATGCAACAGAAGAGTTACTCAACTGCCACCTGGTCAGAGCATGAACTTCACCCCAAGGCCAAGGACGAAACTACTGTCAACTTCATTTTCACTATGGACTTGCTGAACTTTTCTTTCTGGTCTGAACTACCTGATGATGAACGCTTTGCTATTGAGTATCGCGGGAAAAGATGGACTGGTTATTGGAGTTTGGTGGCAGCTCTCCAAAGAGCAATTGATGAAGGTCAGTTATCATTTTTCACGATGACTCACACAGCAAGCTAATACTTGACCTCACTAAAGGCATTCCTATCACGGATCCTTTCTACTGGAAGAACGAAGAAGAGTGTACCCTGGAATCCCTCACCCATGTTTTCCGGTCATGCACAGAAGAGAAAATTCCCCTCCTTGAAGAACGGTTAGACTGCCTCCGAGAAGCTGGCCAGGTACTCTTCAAGGTAAGCCAGAACAACGTCAATCCTGTCATTTGGTAGTAATTCTGACCACATGAAACAGCACTACGACGGCTCTGTTGCAGAGCTCATTTACGCTGCTGATGGTTCTGCGGCACGTCTGGTGAACTTGCTGGCACAAGATTTTGACTGCTTTCGTGATGAGCATCGTTTCGGGGATGGCAAGATGATTCGGCTGATGAAGAGAGCACAAATCCTCGTTGCGGATCTTTGGGCATGCTTCAACGGCGCGTCATACGGCGAATTTCGAGACATTGACAAGATCACCATGTTTGCGGATTATCGTATCCCTCAAATTTTGATGACTATGGGCGCCCTGTATTGTTCTCCAACGGTTGCAGCTGCCATCAAGGACAAGAAGATGATAGAGAGCGGATGTTCATGGGAGCTACAAATACGAGGTAAGTCATTTCAACTGTAGTCGACAACTTTTACTGAACATATTAGCTTGCAGTATCTGGTGTGTTGAGCTGATTCGACGAGAGATTCTGCGTCAACACCCTGACGCTCGTGTCAACGCCATCCTAATAGACTTTTTCCTCTACGATAGTATGAAGGAACTGGAAGAGGCGGGTAAAGAGCCCATTCCGCATCATCGGACAAGGAGTATTTGGTACTAGACGAAGGCCGCGAGGCCAGTTACCTCTAGCTTTCTGTGTATTTTGAGACCCAGGTTTAGATCATAGATTTCTTATTCGACTAGCTGTTTACGCGCTTATAGAATAAATGAGACAGCAAATAAAGCGACAACGGCACCTGAACATCATTCCCTGAAACGCCTCACTCCGTGAAACAGCCACTACTGGCCAAATAACAGGTGGAGATATTTCAGGCACCTACAGCAGTCGAATTGAGGATCTCGTCCATATGTGCCCTTTCGATTTTATCGTTGCCCTTGCTTTCTTCCTTGAGAAGAACAGCGAGGACTTCAATTGGAGGGTTGAGACCCAGACGTTCAGCTCGTTTCCAGCGCTTAATGCGAGGCATGCCTATACAGGGCTGCGCAGGTTAGTTACGGTGAATCCATGATAGCCCAAGCTGACTTACACCATATTGTGAGCTGACATCGAAATATCGAAGAACCTTCTCACTCAAAGATACACCTTGCTGGTGCAATCGCGGCGTAGTCCATTGGTCTTCAATGGACTTCCAATACTTCTTGATATGTGTGTCTGTAACTTTCTCTGCTTGCGACTCCAGTTCAGACTTCGCAGGTTCTGGGACTACCTCAATATCTGCGACTGCCTCAACTTCTTCCTTGACAGCCTCTGTGGACTCATGGTCGTTGACAACAATATCTTCAACCTCACGCTGTGAGGCATGCTGGCTGGGATCGAGCTTTGAAATGGAAGCAGAGATAGCAGACTTCTTGGCACTTTTGGGTACTGGTTTGGTGACTTTGTTTGAGAAGCTCAAAGTAGACTGTCCCTTGGCTGGCGGGCCCCTGCTGCGAGCGCTGGCAGCGGATCGTCGAGTTGTGGGCATAGTGGGCTCAGCTCCTAATGTTAAAACGAGATGGCGCTGCTGAATGCTGAGAATGACGCTTGGTGAATTGTAAGTGAAGTCGATAGAGCTATGAACAGGCGCTAGCTGTTTCTAAGCAGTAAAATAATTTGCCAGTTTAACAGTTAACGTTGAGAGAACGGATGCTTTATGGTGAGTGATGATGATCGAAAGGTGAAGTCGTTCATACATAAATTGACCACAGGTACGGATACAGGGTCAGTGACTGGGATTGGCTGGGTGGCTCTAATGGGAAGGCTGGAGAGGACCAAATGCATGACGTGCAAGCCTTAAGATTGGCAGGACAACGCGAACGTAAGCGCGAGATCACGTGCCTTACATCATACTTTGAGACCCTGATTAAGGTAATGGGGCAGCTTCATGGCGACGCAAGAAGTTTCTGTTTCGAATGATATGAACTGGTAACGATCCCTAAGGTTTGTATTTCAATTCTTACCTCAGGTAATGCTAGGATTCCCGGTCTTGCCCCCAGTTTGTGGTTTTCATTGCGACCCGCTGATCTCTTGTATTCATGCCGTCAAGTTCACATAGACAAACTGTTAGTGAAACGTGATAACATAAGCCTGTAATGTCTTTTCTTTTTCTGACTTTGTCTTGGTGACCGAATTGCCTCATCACCGAGAGTTTCCATTCCTATTATACAATGATCAACCGCCAGTAGCCTCTCGGTAGAACGAAAGGCTCCTGTTTGCGCCAGCAGTGCAGAACATCTCGCTTCTGACAGTCTTCGGCAGCCACTTTACGGACCAAAGAGCTTTGTCCGTCTCACTATGGGTTGCCACACACGCGCTTCGCTCAATTGACCACACCTTGACCTTTCCATCCATTGAGCCACTTAGCAGGTACTCTCCTGTATCGCTCCAGTCGAGTGACGTGACCCACGAGGAGTGTCCAGTCAGGTTCCCAACATGTTCTCCATGTTTCATGTCGTAGAGTGCGATGATTCCAGCGTCACCTGCAGCAGCAAGTCGAGTGTTACCAGGAGAAAAGGCAACTGATCGTACAGGCTTTGCGAGACCTGGTAGCACATGTCAGAGAAATAGTATGTAAGAGGTGTACGAGGCAACCAACCAGATAATGAGTACAGGACTCTTCCTGTATCATTATTGAAAATGTAGACAGATCCATTCTGGTGGCCGCTGGCAGTGTATTTCCCATCCCGGCTCAAGTCCACTGACATGCCAAAGCTTCCAGATCCAGCACTTCCGGTTTCGTATTCACGAATCTTGGGCTTCTTCTCATCCATGACATCCCAAACGTTGACTCGGCCATCGTTTGTAGTAGTAGCCAGGTAAGATCCATTCTCACTCAACGCCATAGCCCAAGCCTCACCAGGCTTAGATGAAGATTCTGTAATCTCACCATCCAAACTCCATTCGCCAGTGTCGCTGTCGACTTTCCAAATTTTTACCTCGCCGCCAAATCCAGCACTCGCTGCGACGTTGCCATTCCGTGAGGTACACACGTGGTGGCACCCCAACTTGTGTGCATCTGAGATGGACTGCTTGAGTGGGAATGAAGGATCAGTTGTATCATGAACGTGAAGCGTGGAAGATCCACTGCCTGATATCACAGCTTTGGATGTCGTCGCAATGGAAAAGATGTCGGTGATGTGGGCTACACGCCTTTAGTAAACTGCTTGCTTCATTGATTCACCCCCCAGCGGGTAGGTCAAGCTCACCATTATCCACGGTATGCGTGGTCAAATATTGTTTCGACTAATGAAATTAGTTGCTTTTCTCGGTGGCTGAGTCTTCGGTCGGCCTTACCATCTCTCCCACGCCGTGCTAAACGTCGTGCTTCTCTTGCTCTTCAATATGACGTTGTATGAATGAAAGTGCTTGGCTTGGACTGAACTGCGGATGAATGCCAGTGGTCTTGGTGGGGCAACACAGGGTCATAAATATAAAGCTCCAAATCAAGACAAAGCATTATGGATATCCATACCTACCATACGCAGGTAGGTGTGAAGGAATACAGCAACTCCTAGTTGACCATTTATCATTGATAGGTGGGATAACACACTGTACTCTTGCATACAAAAACCATGCTGCATCAATGTTTTATACACAGAGTTAAAACAGTTCTCACAGTTCTTCAAGCTGCCAGAATACTATCGCGGTAGTTGAAACTTTTACTTAGTATATTGTTCATATTCATACAAGGTCCAAACTAAGCCAAAACGCCCATGGTATGCATGATTCCGTGGTGACTGTACAGTGGTAAATTATCAATGTCCCATTTTCTTTTCTCCTTAGATCGACCTATCATTAGGGTAGTCCTGACGCCAAATTTGTCTCATTTCTATAGGTTGTTAGATTGGATATGGCCTCGCTTATGTCAAGAGAGCAACAATATACCTTCTAAGCAGGTTTGGCATAATCGGTGTGTACGCTTGGGTTGACCACATCCGGGACATTTGCACAAATTGTTCACATCCTTCAGCGCCTTGCCCGCCATTTGTCTATGTCGCTTTCTCGAATGGGAGACCTTGTTCTTAGGTACCGCTCGTAGCACAGACTCCCAAATATCATCGATGGTGGGCAGGTTTAAGGAAACGCCAGGGATCGCAATCGTCAACGACGGGAAGAGTTTCTGGGTGAACTGGCGAAAAGACACCGCAGATAGGACGGCCGGAGAGTATATTCGGGAGAGAAGCGGAGCAGCCATCTTCACAGAGAGACGTTAATGGGCTTGAAGATGATGGAACAATGTCGGCTTTGGTGGTCAAGTCCAAGTCGAAGTTCCAAGGCCGGTGCTGGAGTCTTGGAAGCGAAAGGTATTGAATTGGTAAATGCCCCAGTACTTCAATTGTGGATGCTTGTTTCCTGATAGAGCTGAAGTGTCTACAGGTCGTCGGGCTCGAATTGGGGTCACGATGATCAAAATGCGCAAGGCTTTAAATTCCAGCTCAAAAGTCTGATGGCCTAGGCTATCTCGAAATGCCGCCAGCCAATCATCAGCTAACCGACGCACTGACCTTCTTGAACCAATGAGAAGCTCGAAACGCGCTTTCCCCCTTTCTTTGGGACCCTGGACCTCCCTGACACCTCCCTTCCAGTAGGGAAATTGTTTGCTAAGGTGGCAGGAAGCCCAGTGCCCGAAAAGTTCCCCCTAGGATCGGTTTCTACGCCGCCTCTCTAAACCTCCAACTCCCAGCTTCGCTACCTCTTCAAGTGTCACTTTGACCTTGCCAACTGTTCGCGCTCGTGTTAACCTTAGCTGCTTCGAGTCCAGTCTCTCTTTCTTGGAATATTCACAACATTCCCGAGCTCTACTCTTACATTCACTCACCGTTTGAATCGAACACTTCTCTCCCGTACGAGTTATTCAAGATGGCTGCCGCTCCTCCCAACACTATCTATCCTCAGAGCCATGTCGGTTTCGACAGCATCACTTCTCAGATTGAGAAGAAGCTCTTGAAGCGTGGTTTCCAATTCAACGTCATCTGTGTTGGTAAGTGACAACTTTGTCTCAATCGTCTCTATGGTTTAACCTACCATGGTGTGATTGCTCACAGCCTGACTGCCGGTCCACGGATACATTAAGTAACTATACTAACATGTCTTGCGCATTGTAGGTCAGACCGGTATGGGCAAGTCAACGCTCATCAACACTATTTTCGCTTCTCACCTGATCGACTCCAAGGGTCGCTTCCAGCCCGACGAGCCTATCCGCCAGACCACTGAGATCCAGGCTGTTTCCCACAACATTGAGGAGAACGGTGTCCGACTCAGACTCAACATTGTCGATACTCCCGGTTACGGCGACCTTGTCAACAACGACCGCTGTTGGGACCCCATCGTCAAGTATATCAAGGATCAGCACTCCGCGTACTTGCGCAAGGAGCTCACTGCACAGCGAGAGCGCTACATCCAGGATACCCGTATCCACTGCTGTCTCTTCTTCATCCAGCCATCGGGCCACTCTCTCAAGCCCATCGATATTGTCGTCTTGAAGAAGCTGTCTGATGTTGTCAACGTGGTGCCTGTCATAGCCAAGGCCGACACCCTGACCGTTGAGGAGCGTCAGGAGTTTAAGGAGCGCATCAAGGAGGAGTTTGCTTTCCACAACCTCAAGATGTACCCCTATGACAACGAGGAATTTGATGATGAGGAGCGTGCTCTGAACGGTCAGATCAAGGTTTGTCTACGTCGCTCGAGTTCAATCGGATTGTGCACGTACTAATACGCAATAGAACCTTGTTCCTTTCGCTGTTGTCGGTTCCGAGAAGTCGATTATCGTCAATGGTAAACAGGTCCGAGGCCGCCAGAACCGATGGGGAGTTATCAACGTTGAGGATGAGACTCACTGCGAATTTGTCTACCTCCGAGACTTCCTTCTCCGAACGCACCTCCAGGACCTTATCGAGACCACCTCTCAGATTCATTACGAGACCTTCCGTGCCAAGCAGCTGCTGGCCCTGAAGGAGAGCAGTGCTCATGGTGGAGCTAGCAGCCGACCCATCAGCCCTGCCGCTGATCGCGAGTTGAGCCGAAACTCGCAACGAATGACGATGAACGGCTACTAGGCTGTCTTTTGTTTTTGAAGTTGTGCTGGCGATGGAGCAACGGCGTCTCTGGGCAGCTCGATAGCCCGTATTTGTTACGACCCTCCATATCTTTCACGGCCTGATGTAGAGCAACTCAAAAGTAAATGCTTTGTCAGGAGGTTCGCTGGTCGACTTGACCGTAATAGAACCAATGCCTCTTACATCATTTCGATGACATCGGCATGCGAGTAAGGGCAGGGGTATAATGTCTCGAGGTTCAAAATGAGACAGGAACTGGTTGAATATGATCAGGCTCTTCCTGGCTGCGTACCGTTTGACATTCCTACCCGTGAGTCCATATCGAAGCTGTACACGACTTTCTTCTTTTTCTTTCAGTGTTACCCCGGAGAGCTATTTGGCCTTTTTCTATGCTTTAATAAGACCGATTACCCCATACTCTAATCTAGAGTTAGTTTCCTGCCTACATAGTGTATCAATTCCCTTGGAGTTTCTGACGAACTTGTTGTGCCCAATGAGAATGGATTGTGACTTCGAATACATTTGCCTGTTTGTGTAGTCCCTATGTATAAACCTCACTTAATGGATATTGGCTTGGTATAGCCTATCCCCAAGTTCGGTAAATCCCAGTTGTGTGTAGAATCCTATTGTTTTTGTTGGTCTATGGCATCGTCACCGAGCCATCGTATTGCGATCATTGTAGAATCTAGCTGCGTGGAATCTCACAACTGTAGGGTAGCCTGAAAATTATTAGTCGAACTTATTCCGTACAATAAAGGTACCTAGATATATCCGTGAAGCTCAAAGCTCCTCTTGGAAAGCTGATTTTGTTCGGGTTTTCTGCCAAAAACCTGTCTTTGTTCTTCGCTTATATTATTATGAAGTAATTGTAGATGTTTGTCTTGCGTCTCCGGTGGCCGGTATACGAAAAATCCGCCGTTTTCCAGCTAATGATGATGTACAGAGATCTCCGCATCGTGTAAGTAGGACATAACTCAATTCTTGCCTTATGTTTCATGGGACGATGACACTAAGTATAGGCGGGCTCCAGCCAATATCATAATACGCGAGTGTTTGGACTTTATACTGTGCTGTAAGCTACCACAGCACGATCCATTCTAGGTTGCATACCTTAGGTAAAGATCGCCTACGGTTTACCGACATAGCTCTGTTAGCATAGCGATATCGATGCCAAGAAAAACGCTGTTACTTGTATAACTAGAGATTGCAGTGAGCAGTGGTGCAAGGATGTCGAGCGACAAGCGTACTTTTAAAACGTGGTGGGACCGTTCAGGATACCCTTCAACGGTCATTTGTCTTGGACAACAGCGCATGTTGAACGGACCAGATCAGATCTGAGCATGGTATATAACATGGGTTAAAGGCTTGACAAGCAGATCTGATTCACCAATGGCTGCTGAGCATCCCCGTACCTTATCTTCTTTCTGACTTTGATATCTGTCTTAATGTACCTACAGTCTCAGGTTCCTTCTGTTCTGTCCACCCGTTCCCATTAACCTGCCTTCGAGACCCCGTTCCCATCGTTCCATCGCCGAATCTAGACTGCAAACAGTAAAGCGAGTTTCCCATCCAGCGCCCACGAACCCCGGCAACGGCTCGACTAGGTCGCGGATCCTTGTAAACACAAGGGTCCTGTAATTATTCAGTTGCTCGTTCAGGCAAGAATAATGAGTGAGTTAGATGACCTACAATCGATATAACGGCATCTACCTATCCAGTGACACCGAAGTACGATACTGTTTGCTATCCATTAAAGACCTCGTATAGAGTATTCTAAACCCCAATCCTTAACCTGTTTACATATCTTGGCTTGAAGCTTGGCTTCTGCCGGAACCTGATCTATTCATGCTAAGAGCCAAAATGCCATGGCCGGTCTCCCGATAGTGGTGTAATAGACTACAGTCTGCAAACGGTCCAGGCTTGCGGCGTTGATGTCTAGGTTGTGTTTATTGCTGATTTCGATGATCTATGCACCAATCCCCTTTCCATCATTACATGCTTGGCCTCGGTATCCTTTCTTATTTGAGCTTGCCTCTTCCGCTGCACTGGGATTTTGTCTGAATCTAGATCATACTACGCTTGCTCATATCTGCTCCCGTCTGATCTTCTCGTTTGGTTGTTGCATGCCTGTAACACTTCCGCCTCCACCTTGAAGCAATATTTGCTGGTTGACCCATCACTGTCAGTCACTGACATTTATCAACCTTCACCCACTTCCACTCTTACTCTTCCTCCTCCACCTCGTTGCTTGCTCTTTCTTCCAAACCCATACGCTCCTTCTTCGCCAAGCGATTGTTGTCGAATTGTGGTCCTTTCGCTTCTTATCGCTCTTTCTCATCGAGATCGGTTCATTTCGTGCCTTGACTTTATCTACCAAAGGTCCTTGTTCATCATCGCGCCCCTCACCAACACCATCAGTCAACAACACAACCTTTTGCTGTGAATCAAGCTGTTTACGTTGCGTCTTTCCAGGTCTACAATCCAACCCCGTACTGTGACCACGACTTTTGGGAAAAGCCAATACAGGAAGATTCAGTAGCACGTTATCGCGATGCTTGTATGTTCCCTCACCTTGCGCTACTGTACATGGCGCATTAGCATCCGTTACACAACATACTGATATGCGTACTAGCTCAAAGCCACCCTCATGGCCCTTGGGGCCGCGGTTGTCGGTGCCGTGCCTCCTCTAGAGATCAAGGGAACTGACTTTATCAACCCCGAGACTGGCGACAAATTCCAGATTGTTGGTATGGCCTACCAACCTGGAGGCAGTGCCGGCTACGATCCTTCCAGCGGAAGAGATCCTCTCAGTCACAAAGATGAATGCATGCGAGATGCTGCTCTCATGCAGATTCTTGGTATCAATGCGATCCGTGTTTACAACCTGGATCCTAACATCAACCATGATGAGTGTGCTAGTATTTTCAATGCTGTAAGTGATTTGGCTGAGCCTATGTTGATGATGATTTAACATACTTTGCTAGGCCGGCATGTATATGATGATTGATGTCAACTCTCCTCTGCCCGGTGAGGCTCTTCACTCGGAGAAGCCATGGGAGAGTTACTACACAGCCTACCTTAATCGCACCTTTGCCATCACCGAGGCGTTTGGCAACTACCCAAATACTCTTCTGTTCTTCTCCGCCAACGAGGTCATCAACAACCAGGCCACTGCTGAGTTTGCCCCTCAGTATATCCGTGCTGTCACCCGCGATCTCAAGAACTACATCAAGAACAACTTGAAGCGCCAAATTCCTGTTGGTTATTCTGCCGCTGATGTCCGCGATGTTCTGTGGGACACGTGGAACTACCTCCAGTGCGCCGATGCGGAGGACAAGGGTGATATGAGCCGTGCCGACCTCTTTGCGCTCAACTCCTACTCATGGTGTGGACCTGAGGCCACCTTTGAGACTTCTTCTTACGACGATCTTGTAGCTGGCTTCAACTCAACCTCTATCCCTATTTTTTTCAGTGAATATGGATGCAACAAACCTCAACCCCGTTACTGGAATGAGACTCAAGCCATGTACGGAGACGAAATGACCCCGGTCTTCTCGGGTGGCGTCGTGTACGAGTATACTGAGGAGGACAACAACTATGGCCTCGTCAAGATTACCGGAGACAAGCTTCGCATTCTCGGAGATTTCAACCGCCTTAAGAACCAGTTTGCTAGAATCAACTGGAAGGAGGTCCAATCTAAGCCTGCAAGCAAGAGCTCTCCGAAGGCTCCGGCCTGTAAGGCTGGCATCATCGAGGATAGCGGTTTCGACAACAACTTCACTCTTCCAACTATCCCTGACGATGCCCAAAAGCTGGTCGACAACGGTATTAAGAACAAACCTAGCGGAAAGATCATCGATATCTCGGACTGGAACGTCAAGCTCGATGTCAGTAATGCTGACGGCAGTGCTATGAAGAACCTTAAGGTCATTCCCTTGAAGGACGACGAGTCCAATGCGTCCGGTAAGAACGATGCAGACACAGGGAGCGAGACTACCGATGACAATAACAGTACCAACACCGACAACAGCACCAACTCAAATGATGGAGATGCCAAGGATGGAGAGGATGATGAAGACGCTGCTATTCTTAACCGTCCTTTGGCTTGGGTTATGGCCCTACCTTTGGCCGCCATGGTGTTTGCGCTTTAGGTGCCTGTCTGGAACAGGAACAAGAAGCAAGCAGAACCCAAATAATGTGCTGTATCTGGTACTTGGAACGCTTGTTTTTTTCAAATACGAAAAGTATACGATACCACCCGCCCCCACCATCGGGTGACATGACTACTTCTCAGGCTCAGATTATGAGCCTGCTCACTGGAAGGTTTTTGAGATCCTTCCGATTTGAGCTTTTTATACAGATACACTGTTTGTTATTGACTTAAGAATTACATGGACTTAACTGCTCTGGATTGCACAACTCTGTCTGGCTGTGGCATGTGAAAGTAACTGAACAGTAGGGCATACTGAATGTTAAATCCCCAATGTCATCAGTCCTTAGTTGACTTAGCATTATCTTATCCCGCCGCCAACTTGATTGTTATGCTGCTATTGCCCAGTGTATGCATCCATGTGGAAGAGGCAATACATTTCCTTTCCCATTGTCCTTCTCAACATGAACCGCGAATAAGATTAATGCACAGCACACATTTACAACTGTGCCTATAGGCCTCTTTCAAGGCGACTACTCCGTGCTCTTATTGTATGTCATTCCACGTGGCTCGAGTCTCTTCCTCGATTACGCCAGAGACAATGATTAGGTACCTTCTCCTAGATATAGCAAGATACAACAAGCTCAATAAATCAATCAGCGTTGATCAACAATAGGAATACAAAGTAAGGAAGAAAATCGCACGCAAGCGGATGATACATTGGAATGCACTTAATATCAATGAAACATCAATGGGCTGCTATACAGCATCTTGATACATAAGCATCTTGAAAAACCGAGAGGCTCATCTAATCCATAAGTGTCATCAGATCTATTAGCTTTCTTTCCGTTATAGCTCAAATACTGCCGTACACGGCTTGTTCGACCATTTTTGGTCCCAAGCCCCAAGAATTGCATCGCACCACCTGGTACCCGTTTGTCTATCTTGCAGTACTAAAAATCGTTCATCCCTTCATACTATACCAATCCCTTGGTAAAGTTTTACCCCTTAAGCCTGGAACTCCTGTGCCTTGCTCTCCTCCCACTTGCCAGGGACGAGGGCCAAGGGCACAATACCAGAGACGTGCATCTCGGGGCCAAAGATCTTGGCGTTGAGGCCGAGCTCCTGAGTGGCAGCCTTCATGTTCTTCAGACCCTCTTGGTAGTTGGGACCGGCACGTCGCACCCAGATGGAAACATTGTGCTCGATCAGCTTAGGAGCGAAGTCTCGCAGAGCCCGGATAACACCCTTGAAAGTGCTGGCGACGTTGGTGAAGTTGGCAATACCACCACCGATGAAGAGAACCTTGCCCTCGTCGCTTTGAGGAGCACGGAGGAGAAGGTCAAGAACAGTTCGAGCGTAGTGGTAGGTCTGAGACTCGGTGGGAGCACCTGAGTACTCACCGTAGTTGGCGAGCTCGTCGGCGAAACCAGCAGAGGCAATGGCATCGGCGTAGACGACGGAAGCACCACCACCAGCAACAAGGGTCCAGATACGGCCCTTGGCGTTCAGAACCGTCAGCTTCAGGGAAGCACCAGTCTTAGCGTCGAGATCAGCGATGTAAGCCTCCTCCTTGGTCAGCTCACGACCGAAGGGGGCGGGGAACTCCATAGGAGGGCCAGCATCGATATTGATCTTGCCATCGGCAGAGGGGGCAATGTTGGTAAGACCGAGAGCAGCAGGAGATCGAGCAATGGCCCACTTGACACCGCACTCGAAGTCGGCAGTCTGGTCAAGCTTGGCAGCAAGATCGAGGAAGTGGACAGCGGCGGAGGTCTTGTCCTCGTTGGGAATGACAACGAGAGGGTTGATCTCGAGATAAGTGAACTGACAGTCAACGTAGACGGCATAGAGGCGGGTGATGAAGTCAACAAGGACGTTGTGAACGCCCTGGGGAACCTTCTTGAGAAGAGTAGCAGCAATCTCCTCGTTGGAAGGGTATTCAGCGAGGTCCACAGGGATCAAGAGCTTCTCAGCCTTAGCGTCAACATCGCCGACATCAACACCGCCCTCGTGGGTGAAGAGGATCCAGTCGCCCTATAGATCAAGGTGTCAGTAAATTAGGTACAGATAGTTTGGCATTTGGGCGTAGGCCGGAAAACCGGTACTGGTTGTGGGGTTGGTCGCGGAAGGGACCGAGAAGAACGGGGGTCGTTTCCGACGATTTCTTGTCGCGGCATCCGTTCGCCCGTTTCGGTACAAAGAAGGATTGCCGGCACAGGTAGAACGAGCCCACAATTAGACTATGCAACGCCGAGCAGTAAATACAAGTTGCTGCAGACCCCTTTCTTCTCTTCAGATTCTTTCCTTCTCTTCCTATTCTCTTCTTTCGATTTCAGGATCTTCATATTGGAAATATGAAGCGCTCAAGGAACTCATCCAAAAACAACACAGGAAGGAACAATGCTTCAACTTACATCACGGACTGAGTTGATGTTGATGTAGTACTCAGTGTCTTGGGGATGAGGAACAAAAGGCTCGACAAGGAATTGTCTCAACACACCAGTGGTGTGCTCAACCTGTTGCTCCTTACCGGCTCGCTCAGCGACCCAAGCCTTAGCCTCAGGCCAGGTCTTGTTAAGGGCCAAAAGACCACTCTTTCCTCGTCGCTTGATGAGCTGATCGGGCTTGGCAACGAACTTGGCGTCGGGCTGGAGGAGCCAAGGGTAGGTGACCTCAGCCTGGTTCAGAATATCCTCAACACTGGCATCCTCTGGGAAGTGCAGCGAGGCGAGTCTGCTGGGGGGGTTGTGAGTAGTAGGCGCAGGAAGAGGGCTGGGCTTGATAACGGGAGCGCGGGTGAGGTGGTAGTTGAGGATGGCCTTGCCGTCGGCCTCGAGAATCGATTTGGCGGACATTTTTATGAGGAAAGGAGGAGAAACGCAGAGTTGAGAATGAATTGGCGAGTGCCGGTTTATTCTTTTTCTTAATTCTGGTGAAAAGAATACGGTTAGCCAATGCTGCGTCTGGTCTGGTTCAAGGTTGATCGGTGTTGTCTCGCGGGCTCAAAACCGATTTGATTCAGCTCAGGATTGAAGTTGAAACAACAACAGCCAGGGCTGACAAAACTAAACAATGGATTCCACAGCGGTTTACAGGAGCGCAAAACTCAATGCTTAAGTGAAGCAATCATGATTGCGATTGACTTTGGCACTTTGAGGAGAGTCGACGACCGTTCGGCGGGGAAAAAGCACACTCACCACTATACACGAGCTCAAGTGGGCTGCAACAATGAGGTCGAAATCGAGGATTGGAGGGAGAGATGAGATTATGACAGAGAGATGGGCAAAAAGTCGAGGAAAGAGAAGAGGATGAGAGAGGTGAGAATGGAGGAGCAACTAGAAAGAAGCAGCGAGAGTTTGGAACAAGACACTGCAAGTTGAGGAGTGTGTGAGTGAGGGTGAGCTCTCTCGAAAAAACCACTGGACCTGAAGGAAGCTCAATGGAAGGGGAAGACACCCGAAGCGGGTGGAGTGGAGGGGTCAAGTTGAAGGGGGGAGTGGAGGGGCGCTCGACAACCTGGCCTGGCGTGGGCTGGGCTCGTAGCCTGGGGCGGGCGGTCAGTGGAGGGTACCTGGAGCTACAGAGTCGATCAGCGCGTGGCGGAGGTACCTGAGCCCTGGAAATCCATTGGGGACGGGGTCCAAAAAGCGATGAGGGATTGTCAAGTACTGGTACATGGACAATGTCACTCCGACTCCAAGCTGTTGAGGAGGACCAGGGTGGACCAGGGGGAGACGACCGACAACTTGAGTTACGTACGACAGGTCGATTCGAATTTCATCAAACCGCCGAAAACCGCAGCACTCAATTTACACACCGTACCTACGCTACGATCCGAATCCTATCCAACCCAATCTGATAGACTCAAAATTTCGGAAGCTTTCGTGAGTTGTTCGGCCACTTCTTGTGAGTCTTTTCCATTGCTTTTTGGGGACTACCATGATCCAGATATCAACAACATCTAATACAGGCTGTACCTAGATGGCCTAAGCAACGGTTGGCTCCTCCGGGGTACGCGAAGCGAGTCGCCTGCCCCAAAGACCTGGGTACCAAAACAAAAATGGAAGTCTTCCATTTGGTGAGATTGGCAAAGATTGACTCGGGTTCCGGGGGAAGTGCCCAAAGCTGGCTTTGCGGTGAGTTCGAGGAGCAACTCAAGGTGAAGTGAGCCTACAGGGTGACACCAGCCCAGTGGCTTGTTTTGGTGGTCAGCGTCTGCTAGGCTGGACGCCACCCCCGACATGGTCTAAGCTTGATTTCCTGCCCCTCCATGCCCCTCCATGATGGACCGCGCCTCACGTCAAGCTCTTGAGCTATCCGATTCTATTCAGTACTGTTCACTCCGAACCCACAACTACCGGCTGGCTACGGGTTCGGTATCCATCGAATCGCATATCTAAGCTTCCGATGTTCGGTGGAGAGAAATTTCTTTACAGGACAGGCTGTGCAAGCATCCATGCCTTTTTGGAACTGCAGACCGTGGAACATCAGTCGGACAGTCTAGACAGTCCAGAAGGAGGTATCCAAGATGAGAAAGTGGCTTTGTTTTGACGGGTACGGAATATCAACGCAGTCACGGAGTACAGACAGATGCAATGCAGCTGTTTAGTGACAGCCGAGTTTCACTTGATTCATCTTTCTAGCCTTGCTATTGTACCAAGCGGTAGGGCTAGCTTCAGTCCAGCCGCCCTTGGCTAATGTGAGCATGTGTGTCCCACTCAACAATGATTCCATGCCGCCTTTCCATTACCCTACCTTCTTCCCTAGAAAAGGGCCTGGTAGGATTGGAAGGCTGTCGGACCTCAACGTGATACCACCACCGGCCAAGAAAATCGGCGACTTGACCAAGGGCGTCTGATCATGAGCCTGCCAGTTCATGAAGCAGAGGCTTACGACATTCCGAGTATTACTATACTGACAGTTGAACGGACTAGTGAACTCAAGTGCCAGTCGTCAGTTCATGAAATAGTTACCGATGATCTTGCAAGATCTTCGACGGCACTCCGTATGGATTAATGCAGGGCATGGGTTGGCTGCACACGAAAACACGGGATGACCCCATCGTTTCACCGGGCCACAGTCGACATGTCTCTTGTCTCTTTTGGCCGCAAAACAATATGCACAGATTCTTTAAGCATCACCCGTATTTTTGACTACTTGATGGTACATATCAAATTCGGCTATTCATAAACTTCTCGGGGCCATAGTGGGGGATAAGCGCCATTACAAGACGCCTCTTACAAGTACAGACTGGCATGGACGACCCCTCATGGTGTGGCAGCTCCAGTCTTCAAGCTCAATTGCAAACCGCCTTGACCAAAAAAACAAAAAAAAACAAAAAAAAAAAAAACAAAGCCCGGATTCAACAGATCAACAAGAAAAAAAAAAGAGGACCCTGCAACAAGCGACATCCCCAAAGAAAACACAGGCTTCTTCCCCAACTGACTGGCTGATCAAATTCAACTATGCACATCACCCCTTACCGTCTCGAGACATTGGACGTCCATCTGGTCGGCCGAGGAATTCCCCATCTTGGCAATTGAGTTTCTCAAGAGAGATATCACCAAAAAAAGTCATTAGACAAGACCCAATTGTTGGCTCTCAAAAAGTGAGTGAGTGAGCTTGTTTCCGTTCATCTGCTCCAAAAAAAAATGGTCTGGGTGCGGGTATGGGAGATGGGTTGCGTGAGAAAACTGGCGCGAGCGGTGGCTAGTGATGTTCCGGGAGGTGGGCCAACAGGGGTAAACTTCCTGCCCCTCGATGTACTGTACCTGAGGTACCCGCTACTTGAACCCCAAGCAGCGGTCCTTGCACCTGCAGAGGCGTCAACCCCACTAAGTTTTTTGGGTGTGGTGAGACCTCAAGCAGGACCCGACAGGACATAGCACCGCGGTGAATTGGTGCTGCAGTTGTCCACTGCTTGCTGAGAGAAGCCTCATCGACCCTTGAAAGTCAACCAAAACCAAAAAACCCAAGCCCACCTCAGTCCAGCTCTCTCTTGCCCACCTCCCACCTCACCAGAGACGTTCAGTCATTCCTCCTGATTTCTAGGTCACGTCCCATCCGCTCACTCCCCTCCCCCTCGTCTTGTCTCGTCTCCGACTTTGTCTCCTTCAACTGACGGATCTTCTCGACCGTTTCTTCTACTCATCTCAATTCCTTCCCCATCTTCCTCTTCATACATCTCCCTCCATACCTAATTCCTTTGAGCCAACTTCTCCCCTGAGAGCTCAGAGCGTTTTCTCTCCCCAGCATCTGACACCTTATTTGGTTCCTCCAGCGCTTTACACCTTCAATTCTCCCGCCTCTACTCACACCGTTCAAGTTCGATATTCACAATGGCTCCCGCTTCCTCCAGCAGCCTGTCGGCCAACGACAACATTCAGCGTTTCCCGGCCCCCAGCCGACCTCTGAGCCCTCTTCCCGAGCACGCTCTCTTCACCGACAAGACGCGATGCTTCGTTTACGGTCTTCAGCCGCGAGCCGTCCAGGGCATGCTCGATTTCGACTTCATCTGCAAGCGCTCTAAGCCCTCGGTCGCCGGTATTATCTACACTTTCGGTGGTCAGTTCGTCAGCAAGATGTATTGGGGAACCAGCGAGACTCTTCTGCCCGTCTACCAGCAGGTTGACAAGGCAATGAGCAAGCACCCCGATGTCGACGTCGTCGTCAACTTTGCTTCTTCCAGAAGTGTGTACAGCTCCACCATGGAGCTTATGGAGAACCCTCAGGTCAAGACCATTGCTATTATTGCTGAGGGTGTTCCTGAGCGAGTAAGTACATGCCAATTGTCGTGTACTGAAAAAACCAACTAACAATTCCTCTCTAGCGAGCTCGTGAGATCGCCCACGTCGCGAAGAAGAAGGGTGTTACCATTATCGGACCTGCTACGGTCGGTGGTATCAAGCCCGGCAGCTTCAAGATTGGTAACACTGGTGGTATGATGGACAACATTGTTGCCTCCAAGCTTTACCGTAAGGGTTCCGTTGGCTACGTCTCCAAGTCTGGCGGTATGTCCAACGAGCTCAACAACATCATTTCCCAGAATACCGACGGTGTGTATGAGGGTATCGCCATCGGTGGTGATAGATACCCCGGTACCACTTTCATTGACCATCTCCTGCGATACCAGGCCGACCCTGAGTGCAAGATCCTTGTCTTGCTCGGTGAGGTCGGTGGTGTTGAGGAGTACAAGGTCATTGATGCTGTTAAGCAGGGTATCATCACCAAGCCCATCGTTGCCTGGGCCATTGGCACTTGCGCCAGCATGTTCAAGACCGAGGTTCAGTTCGGCCACGCTGGTTCTTTCGCCAACTCTCAACTTGAGACTGCCAAGATGAAGAACGAGAAGATGAAGGAGGCCGGCTTCTACGTACCTGCTACCTTCGAGGATCTTCCCGCCACTCTTAAGGAAGTGTATGACAAGCTTGTCTCCCAAGGCACTATTGTTCCCCAGCCCGAGCCCGTTGTTCCCAAGATCCCTCTCGACTACTCTTGGGCCCAGGAGCTCGGTCTCATCCGAAAGCCTGCTGCCTTCATCTCCACCATCTCCGATGATCGTGGCCAGGAGCTTCTCTACGCTGGCATGCCCATCTCCGACGTTTTCAAGGAGGATATCGGCATTGGCGGTGTCATGTCTCTGCTGTGGTTCCGCCGCCGTCTGCCTTCATACGCTTCTAAGTTCCTCGAGATGGTTCTCATGCTCACTGCCGATCACGGTCCCGCCGTTTCTGGTGCCATGAACACCATTATCACTACCCGTGCTGGTAAGGACTTGATCAGCGCCCTCGTTTCTGGTCTCTTGACCATTGGCTCCCGATTTGGTGGTGCCCTCGACGGTGCCGCCGAGGAGTTCACCCGTGCCTTCGACAAGGGTCTCAGCCCCCGTGACTTCGTCGACAGCATGCGCAAGGCCAACAAGCTCATCCCCGGTATTGGACACCGTATCAAGTCCCGAAACAACCCCGATCTACGAGTCGAGCTCGTTAAGGAATATGTTCTCAACAACTTCCCTAGTCACAAGCTCCTTGACTACGCTCTTGCTGTCGAGACTGTCACCACCTCCAAGAAAGATAACCTGATTCTCAACGTTGATGGTTGCATTGCTGTCTGCTTCGTCGATCTCGTCCGCAACTGCGGTGCCTTCTCCGCGGAGGAGGCTGAAGATTATCTCAAGATGGGTGTTCTCAACGGTCTCTTTGTTCTTGGCCGAAGCATTGGTCTTATTGCCCATTTCCTCGACCAGAAGCGTCTGCGTACTGGTCTTTACCGTCATCCTTGGGATGACATCACCTACCTCCTCCCCAACCTTCGAGAGGCTGGAGCCCCTGGTGCTGAGGGCCGGGTTGAAGTTTCTCTGTAAGAGATGGAGAATGATAATTCAAATGGGAAAGAAAGAAATAAGGCGTCGAGCATTTGATGATTTTGTGCCGGCCTGGACGCGTCGTGGGAAAAAAACGACGGTCTGTATGAGGATTCCAATACAATGTAACTAGTGCTGGAGGCCGCAAGATGGACCTCCATATTACTCGCTTGATTCTATACACATGAATGTTGATGTTTGCTATGAGATCCTTTCGCGTTACATGCTTGATGTGTCATGATGAACATAATATGGTGGTTCGAGAGCCCTCACCTTTGCAATTCGGATCACTCTTCTTGTCAACCCGAATTTGTTTTAGATGTGGAGCGTTGGCCAGCTCCCGAGTCTTTGATGATATCGATCATATTTTCAGGGAAATATTACGGTCAAAGACGTTAGATTAAGGGATAACGAGTCACGGCACCTCAGAAAACCTCTTGAATCAATGAGCGCATATTGGAGAAGACGTCACTTGAAGTTTGTTGTATTTCTGAGGCGGAAGACTTGACTCACGTGGTTCATCATGAGTCCTCTCAGGGTGATCACATGACACATTCCCAAAACGGGTTGGCGTACCCAGTCATTTTGACGCCGATTCTTGAGCTCATGCTTCTTTGACGACGACCGACGAAACGTGAACGGCGGGTTGGTGTTCTTTCTGGGGCTTCTTCGATTCCAATTGCAGGCCGTCTTGGTAGGTAGCCCTCATCTCCCATTTATAAGTAGATCTCGCTCACACATGGCACAGATCCTGCGCTCCATTTTCTTCCAAGGATCAACCACTACAACCACCTCCAACAATGTCTTTCTTCCGCATCACCCTTCATCGCTCCGCCATCGGTCTTCCTGAGCGCACAAGAGGTGTCCTCGCCGCTCTAGGCTTGCGCCGTCGTATGCAGACCGTCTTTCATCCCGTTCACCCACAGTTCGCCGGTATGATCC
Organism: Fusarium tjaetaba; assembly: GCF_013396195.1. Lineage (NCBI taxonomy): Eukaryota > Fungi > Ascomycota > Sordariomycetes > Hypocreales > Nectriaceae > Fusarium > Fusarium tjaetaba. The sequence goes on along the minus strand of NW_023501275.1, from coordinate 68,251 downwards.
TCAAGGTGAAGGAGCTGGTTCGTGTTGAGGAGGTGGATCGCGCACTGAGCAAAAGAGAAGTAAAGGCTGCGCGGACCCCGGATCCCGGGTTTTACGTTGAAAAGGCTGTGCCAAGAATGTAAAAATATGTGATGATACCAAGAAAGAGAAACGGGAGTGTACTATACTGTAATGATCCTTGTACAAAAGCTGGTGCAAGATAGGCGAAACTCTAGAGGTGCGATCAAGACACATCAAGTTTTAATTCACATATCACTTGAATGGAGGAATGAAATACAAGAATTTCGCATTGAGACCCTAAACACCCATAACACGGTACTCATTACAGATGTATCACGAATACCCCAACTCACAATTACGTGTCTGGCCCTCCTTTATCCCAACCGCAAGTCGTACTACCCTAAAATGGGTCATCATGTGAGTGAAACTCCTAGTTTGTCTCTCTCTGCCCATCTACCAGAGTTAAAGCCTGGTATTGCCCCAATAAAACAGTCTCAAGTGGTGGAGCAGACAGCGCCCAAGGCGAAAGCCCTGGTACTAGAAACTATGAGTTCCTTGATAGAATGTGCTGTTCAGAAGCTACGAGCTTTGTCAATATACTCCTGGCTGGGAGTTTCGTACTCATTGACAAAATATGTCTCGCAGTTACGTCCTAGCCAGACATTGAACTTTCCTATCTCCTCTCGAAGACGGGACACGGACTGCTGGTCCATGTTGGTCTGCGCCAATAGTTCGGGGAGAGAGACTGACAGCATCAAGTCAGCAAGAAATTATCTATCATCAGGGGCGAAGAGAAGTAGGTACCGATTAGTCGAGCAAGATGCTCAGCGCCATAGACATCGCAGACATTGGTGATTTCTGGGTTCGCCTCAGTGTTCTCCCAGAGCTTCTTGAGCTCCATGTACTGATGGCGCTCGAAACTAGTCCCAGTCAGTTGTCTGAACCGTCGAGAAGCGATTGCACTTACCGGTACAGTAAGATTCTGCTAAGAGCCTTCTCGAAGTACTCGCGGAAGCCTGCGATGACTTCTTCCAAGATGTCCATACTGGAAGATCCCTCCTCGCGGTATGGACGCTCATGAGCAAGATAGTCTTCAAATATCTTGGCGACTGGCTTATTGTGAGGAAGAGGGACAAGCTGGTTATTCTTGGTGATGTTTTCCCAATCATCCACCAGCATCGCTTGAATGTGGTCGGGTACTGGGAGTTTAATCATAGGTTTGTTGTGAAAAGCATCCTCCTAAGGCAAGGTTAGTATATGAATGGTTATTTCGAGCTGTAACACAGCTGGTGGCCGCTGTATAGGCATATGAAATCAAGGAGTGTATATGGGATCAAAATACCGTCTCGAGCTGGTCGCATGAGCGCGGCTTGGGCTTGGCACTAGGCTTGAGAGGCTTCTGACGTGGCTGCTTTGGCTCGTCTTCGACAGTCAGGGGCATAGCGTAGCGATCATCATGGATCAGTTTGCCCGACTCTGTCACATAGCGATGGCCACTAGATGGGAGAAGAGCAAGATGGTCCTTGGGTTCTTTGAGCTTGGCCAACTTGACCTTCTTAGCGGACTTAAGAGAATCCACCGACTTGTCAGGCTGAGCCAAATCAGGAGAGTCCTGAACATTGGAGACAGGAAAAAAGCCTTGTGGAGCAGAAAGGTCGCCCGTCGGTTCCATGACGCCGCAGTGCCTTGCCGTTGATGAAGGGCTGGGGTGACAGGGGGCAAGTGCTTAAGCAAGGGAAATGTTATGATGGGAGGAAGAAGACTAGGAAGTTCGAGAACTTGGAAAACGGTAGAGCAGACAAGAGCTGCGGGAGGGAAAGGATGTAGTGCGTAGAAATGATGCCTTGTCAAAGTGGGATTTTGATGCCGGGACAAGGGCGAGGAGTGACAAGAAAGGAATCATAGAGGGGAAAACGGCAGCGCCATAGGCAGTGTTGGGTGTAGGCGGAGGCTGGAACACAATATAAGGCTCGGTATGACCCTGGTTCAACCGATCAGATGGGAAACACACTTTGATACAATAACAGCCTTCTCCCCAATTTTGAGATGATGAGGAATTGGTGAATAGTGTAACAGAGTATAGATGCTTCTTCTTTCAACCAGTCTCACCAAAGGGCCAACTAGGCCATATTTTGCATATCACAGCCCAAAACCGCCGGAGAACACTCGCAAAAAGAACAAACAAAGCATTGAGTGGTATGGTCTGGGCAACGTAGCAAGAAATATCAACGAGCAAAGAATTTCTTACCTGTTCCAATTCCCAGTCTTTGCCTCGTCTTCCTCCCCTGCCCCCTTGAACAGTGGCAGAGCCTGATCGCTCCTCGCTGACTCTAGCAGACTCAGCACCACTTCTCAGGCCCTTTTTCGGCTGCTTAGTGCTTCGTTGGATGTTATGCTTCAACTGCGCGTGCAACTGTGCAGCCAGCTCTTTGTGCTCATCGTCGAATGGCCGGATACGGTCTACCAGCACCCAGTCGTCCCAGGTGTTCTTCCACCCCTTGTAATGGACTTTGTACTTGTATCCGTCACTGGGCTTCTCACCTGGCTGAACATCCATAATCTTGGCCTCGTAGAGCATGTCCATGTGGAAACAGAGCACTTTTTCATCTTTGCTGAACGGCGGTGGCGCCGGTTGCTGTCGAGCAGGAGCCATGTCTGTGATGTAAAGAACAAAAAAGAGAAGAAGTAACAAGAGTGGTAAAGAAGTGGTATAAAAGCAAAGTTAATAAAGCACAGATGCAGTTCTCCAAAGTCTAGTCCAGTCCAAAATCGATGAGTGTTGATAATAAGAACAATGGGTATGGGAATGGATGGGTGGATGGATGGATGAGATTGAATGCCCAGATACAGTGCAGGCACAGGTTTCTGTTAACAATTTACGGTAAGGTAGTCACCCGTACTTTGGAGAAGGTAAGGTACACACTAAGTTCGCGTTAATGAGGGAACAGGGGATGTTCACTGTGACCACGCGACGCGACAGCCCCCCTTAGGTTGGTTCAGAGTCAAAGCTGATGGAAGTGCTTGAATGGATGTGATAAGATAAGGGATTTGTTGGTAACAAAGGAGTGGATAGTGGAAAGCTAATGCTTACACCGGGCTGAATTAGTGGGAGGACACCCCCAGGCCCGCTCTCTAGACATCCAATCCAGATTCGATTCCAGCCAATTTAGGTTATTGTCACTGGGAAGAGGTCTTGGACCTTTGAAGTTCAATGGAACAGCTATTGGTAAACCGGCCATCGTCTGTGCTTCTCTTCTCTTTCTTTTTTGAAACCATCGAGCTCCTTCTTACGGCATGAAGACTTCACCCGAATCCCCTAGAGTCGCCTACACATCCATGCATACACATGGTCCTTGACCTCACCATCTCCCATCTAGCCATCATTTAGGTGCTCTTCATCGTGGCATCTACTGGTAACCTAGCCTCGAGTAATTCGGATACATATCTGTCCAGGTTGGCTACACGCAGTGGAAGGCTTGAGTTGGGGAACTGTATTGCTTTTGGCAGACAACAGAAGGGCCATGAACAGTATGCTTCAAAGATGCCTTTATACTATTTCTATGTGAATCACCCCAAGTGATACAAGAGCCCCTGAGCCATTCAATTTTAATTCTGTTGTGATCCTTTCCCTACCGAGTGCTGGCACTAGAAAGAAGACATAATATGGTATCTCCCGAGCAGACATTGACCGTTTCCTCGGACCTTTGGCGGGAACCTGATATCGTTGACTTGCCGGCACAGGATGACCAAATCTCGAGGTCAACTTGACAGCAGCTCAGCTTCAACTATTATTATTGCTATTAGTCGTGATGGAAGAGGGGCGCCGGCGGGCACGCCGAGGTTTAGACAGAAGCCCAAGAGACATAAAAGTATGATATTATGTACAAGTGTGTGCGCAGCTACACTGCTCCTAGCTCATGTTTGTATGAGACTTCGTTTATCAACAAAGAGGGGAAAACATGAAGACAAGGAAAAGAGCCGAGGAGGGCGCCAAATGGTACCTACTAATTCAGAAAGGTCTACCCAAATTCCCTACCTTATTGTCTCGTTCCTAGGTACGGAGTACCTATCCAGGCTGGAATTCCTGTATAACGCCCTGTCGTGTAAGCTGGGGATACATGATTTAGGCTTGGGCAATGTGGGGCACTTAACGCGCTTCATTTTCAAGACGCGTCCTAATTACATCCCATCAAAGCTACCTAAGCATATCGGTCCAATACCTGTCTTAGCATCAAGGGCCCTTTTGAACAGTTGCACGGGGGTTAACCCAGCTCGAAACCATAGACATGGCACCAACAGAAGCAGAACTTCTTGCAAACTACCTCATACAGCCATCTTCCTTGACCGCTATCGTCACACTCGAGCAATTCAAAGCCCTCTTTCCCCGTCCACTACAATCCTCACCTCAGGTTCGATCACTCTTTCGAGATCTACAAGCTCAACGCACAGATCTTCTCGACCAAGTCGCCGAGAACATCGCACATGAAGCGAAACGAGGGATCGCAATGCGGCGAGAAGTCGTACGGGCTAAGCGCGAGGCAGAGCGAGAGGATATAGACGCCGAGATTGAGATGGAGCGAGCAGTATGTCCAAACGAGTACACATCACCGTGTGAATACTGACCGACGCTGCTTACAGTTATTTGGAGATGCTTCAGGTGCAGCGAGTGCCAAACATACTCTCAACTCTGTTATTCCAGAACTTGAGGGTGCCGCAGGTGCACTACATGCCGAACTTGCACATTTGAAAGAGGAAGAAGCAATCTTGCTCGACTCTGTACAACAAACTATAGGAGCATTGAGCGATCTACGATACGGGAAATTCGCCAATGGTCGCATAAGCGAGGGAGTTATTGATGGCCTCAAAAACGTAGAAGCAGCTTGCGAAAACAAATCATGAACGAACATATCATTTCAAGGGCATCTGCAACTTCACGAAAATAATCATGATCTCTCCGAGCCAGAAACTTCATATATTTGCACGACTGATCAACATTTTCCCAGATATCGAACAATTCGACAGTTCCATCACTAAAGCCTGTCAAGTGTTTGCCCAGAACGAATTATTGGGCGCGCTGAGCACCAGCCTGAGGGCCACCGTTGACGCCTTGCATACGACGGGACCTAGTGCTATTAGTATCATTTTGTTTGGCTCAGGGGTTGAAATAACTCACATCATGGCGCGGCTACCGAAAGAGACAACGAGCATGAAGAGCCAGTTGGGGATGAGGCCCATAGCCCACATGAGGTAGCCGAAGGGAACAGCTACGCCGTACTCGGCAAGCTTGCCGTTGAAAGGATGGAACCAGCTGCTGTCAATGCGATGGAACTGGTCCTTGCTGCCGGATTCGTGGAAGGCAATCAGAGTGTCCGAGGTTGTGGTGGTCAAGTTAAGCCTCTTGCTATAAATCTCGACGGGCGCAGGTTCGGGGAGCATCTCAATGATATAGAGGCTGGCGGGACCCGCAGACCAGGCATTGCAGAGAATGGGCTGGTTGTCGCAATTCAGGTAAGCCATATGGGGAGTGTTGTCGAGGAGCGCAAACTTCGCAGCGGTCTCGTTGAAGGCCTGCTCGACAGTTCCGCATCGACCTTGAATTACATGTTAGCAGTAGTTCATTACGACTAACAGGGTGGTAATAAAAGATTATGGCACAAATCATGTAGTGTAAATTCTTGGTGATCAAACGTACCGTAGCATGTCTTGTTGCCACCAGAGATGAGCAACCACCACTCCTCAGGTGTAGTAGCACCTGCGGAAACAGGCTCGTAAAGGGTTTGCTTCCAGTTCTCAAGGGTCAGGACGTTGAGTCTCATAGAACCAGCCTTCGCCTCAGCGGCGGCAACAGGGTCATGGTGGCCCGGGTTGGGAATATAAGAGGCGAACTGTCCGATGACATTTTGGAACTGGGCCTTGTACTGGTCGATAGGCGAGTCCTGAGTGGCAGCAAGGGCGGGCAGAGCCGCAAGAACAGTTGAGGACGAGAAGCGCATGTTGGCAATTTACTTCTATGAGCTTTTGATAGTCGACAGCGAAGTAAGGCGCAAGGTAATTAACAAATATTGACCTCGAGGAGACGGCTGGAGAGGAATGGAAGAGAGGAAGGAAGGGAAGATAAGACAGGCAGGTAATGGCCAGATGGAAAGATGAACGGGCTCCGGTGGAGATGAATGAATGGATGGGCTAAGGTAAGGTAACTATGGCTAAGCTTGGATAAAGACCCCGGTGAAATTGGATGCATGGGGAAAGCTGGACCCTTGTAATGGTTGGGGAGATTCTTCAGTGGCTTATGTATAGTACTTTGTTAACTCCTCTTTATTACCTTGGCTGCTGACTTATACGTAAGGTCATCTAAAGGTAGGGCAGTTTAAACCTGGAAATTCTGAGCCAGGAGACTGGTAAATTAAGTGTTACGAAAGAGAGAATTGGAATCCAATCAAAGCAAAGAAACCAGGTCATTCAATGCACTTTGGTTAATGAATGATACTCTAGAAGTGGTACTTGATAACGCTGGTAATCGACGTGTTACAAGTATGGTCATATAACATAGATAGATGCTGGAGTTTTCATCCACATGGCGTATTCCCCCGCGCAAAGTCAACCCCCCGACCGACAATCTGAAAAACCAATGATGACACCTAACGAGCAACGATTTGATAGCTCCAGCCCATCCTGACAGACGTGTTCCAGAGCTAACACATGCTAGGACATGCTAGGTGTCTAATAAGTACTTGTTAGTTAGACCAGTTCCACTAAATTGAGCAAACCTCCTGTTCCGTCACTCTACGAGACCCCAACAACTATCCGTAACTACTCCGTACTTGCGACCAGTAGCGCACCCCAGTCATGATCACAAATACAACGATACGGACCGACACTTATTCCGTGTCATTCTCACGCCCTCTTCGACGCGCGCGTCTGCGAAGTGATTCACGACACTACCAGATTTTAACAATTGGTTTTATTCTTGGTCTTTAAGTTTCTGATCCTCTTTGTACACTTGTCTACTCCAATCCTCTACCTACGTAACGTTTTCCAACCCGTATCATCGTTGTGTCCATACCATTCGATCCGTCCCGTAGCAACGACCCTGCCTCCAGTCCTATTCCATCACGTTGATTATGAACCCTCAGATGGGCCAGCAAGGCCAGGGCCAAAGCCAGCAAGCTGGTGCTGGTCAGGCACAGCAACGCCCGCCACCTATGTATCAACCCAACCAAATCAGAAACCTTCCAACATTGAGTGATGAGGAAAAGTCCAAGTACGAGGCCGGATTGCAGGGTCTTTGGAATAAAGCCAACAACTCTCCCCAGAACAGCCCGGATCACATTGCTGCGCGTCAAAAGATTATAGAGTTCTCCAAGATGCTTATCACAAAGATCCAGCAAAGACGCTCCCAGCAAATGCAAGGACAGAATGCCCAAAACCAGCAGGCCCGCCCTCAGCAAATGCAACAGAACGCTGCTGGGCAAGCAAATCAAGCACAGCCTCAGCAACAAGCTGCCGGGGCTGCTGCAGGTTCCCAATCCGCTGCTGCTGCTGCCGTTCGACGAAACCCAGTTCCCGACCATATCCAGCAGCATGTTAATAAGATTAATTTTCGAGCTCCTCAGTCCGTCATCGACAAATCCGCTGCCGAGGCTACCAAATGGATAGAAGAGATCAAGGAACGTTATACCCGAGCCTTGATGACTATGGATGCGAGCAAACAAAAGGTGGCTCAAATTGATAAAATCATCAATGATAGAGCCGCGGCCGGACAGCCGTTTAAAGAAGACGAGCTTCGACAGCTACAATTGAAGAAGGATCAGCAGCTCAAAGCCCATACGGATGCCCATAAATGGGTTGACAATGTGCGCAAGCAACAGGGAAGTCTGCAGGGCACTGGCCAGGCTCAAGCACAAGCTCAAACTCAACCGCAAGCACAAAACTCTGCCAGGTTGTCGCAACAAGGAAATCAGCCGGTGCAGCAGGCTGCAGCGACACAACAAAATCAACCGCAAACACAGCCGAGGCCGCAGCAGCAGCAGCAGCAGCAGCAGCAACAACAACAGCCAACCCAGGCAGCGCAAAGCCAAGCTCAAGCGACTCAGCAACAGAACAACGCGCAAGCCAATACTGCCCCTGTTAACGCGGCCGTCGAAGTTGCTAAGCAGCAGTTAGCCGCCGTCAGTCGAGCTTCCCCAGTGAACGGAACACCTGGAACAGCACCGGCGCAGGTACGTCCCGCGCAAGGGACACCTCAACCAGGACGCCAGCAACTACCAGCGGCGCAAGTTCAGGTTAAACAGGAACCTGGTGCACCCCCCATGAATCCTGTGATGGCTTCGGCAGCTGCACAGAATCAGGCTGGGACGCCGACCCAGCAGAACGCACCACGGATCCCTACGCCCCAACAGGCGGCGGCTTCTGCTCCAGTAACGGCGGCGGGTCCTCAGCAGGCTCTCAGTCACTCAGCTGCGATGGATCTTGCAAACCAGAAGGCTATTAACACTCCAGGAAGTGCCTCGGTGCCTGGCCGGCCTGCCGCAACTGGAACACCTACACCGGGTAGTGCAGTGAATCAAGGAGTGATGGGACCTAACGTTCCTCAGCAACCAACACCACAAGGTCATCCACATGCACATCCTCCACAACCCCAACAAACGCCAATGCAGTCTAAAATGCCTATCCCCAAGGTGCTTCCTGAAAAGGCTACAGCTGTGCCCCAAGGTGTTTCGGTTGGTGGTGGCGTGAACACTGGTCGGCCTACAATGTCCCAAGGCAGCGGAACCCTTGGCGGCGTTATGAATCAACCGGCGATGGCTAGAATTCCGGCCTACAACCATGAAGCTGAGGGAGATCACGTTTTGAGTAAGAAGAAATTGGACGAACTCGTTCGGCAAGTATGCGGAGGCCCGGCCGAGGGGCAGGATGGAAACCTGCTCACTCCTGAAGTGGAGGAGGTAAGTTGATCGCATATTGCAGTTGAGATGAAATCACTAATTTAGTCCTAGAACGTCCTAAACATGGCAGACTCGTTCGTTGACAGTGTCCTCCATGCGGCGTGTCGAAACTCAAAGGAGCGTGGTTCCAAAGTGCTCGAGATTCGCGACATTCAACTTGTCTTAGAGAGAACTTACAACATCCGTGTCCCTGGATACTCGTCTGATGAGCTTCGTACTGTCCGCAAGATCCAGCCATCTACTGGATGGATTGCAAAAATGAGTGCAGTCCAAGCGGCGAAGGTCATGCCTGGCAAGGGTGAATGATGCCTGGCCCCGGGAAAGTAGTGGATATGATAACGCCCATCGGCAGGCAAAAAGAACATCGGGCATTGGTACACTTTTTGTGTTTTACAAAAACGGGCGTTGGGTGTATACCCGGAACAAATCGGCGTCAAGGGGTATTCATTTTGGTAAGATGAGGCTATTCTGGGAAAGAAGGTAGACCATAATATGAGGTGCCTCTCCCACATGCAAGAGTTGACCTTCTGGGTCATGATGCAAATAATATTACGCCTGCCAACTTTACCTAAGTATGACCCGACACTTTCTATAGTCCTAGAATTTGAAGTGTCGCCAAATTCCTATCTGCTCTTGCCAACATCAGGAAAAGAGAAGTCTGGGAATCATACAGATTTGTTCCCCTAGGCGATACTATTTGCATCTCTATTCTTGGCTAAAAACCCTTTTCTCGATTTTGGAAGCTGTACTGCAGGGTTTCGTCACTCTTATCACTTACCTACCTGTAAGAAGTGGCTAGCATAATATTTGCACAACTTACATAAGCATCGCGATAATTTAAAAAGGTTGTGCAAAAGGCTGCAGGCAACATCGAAACGTCACTGCTCCTGGCCCCACAAGCTGCCGGCTTATTAAGAATACCTGAGCGGTACAGTGGAACGCCGCAAAATAAGACGGGAAAACAAGTAACTTTTCAGCCCTTTCAAGTAGTCTCTTAGTAGTCGCCTCAGTGCCAGTCACCACGCCCCGGTCTCCATTTGGTGAGCTAGCATGAGCAAGCAACGAGCAGCATCACTTTGAACCTCCCTCAATCCATTCCAGCACCAAACTCCCCACGACGACCACAGTCTTAATTTCTTTCGCAAAGCGTGCCTTGCTCTCTCGGCCTCGGCACCGTACATCCTTCAAGCCAATACCGTCCCAGCCCCATCAGCTCAGCACCACGACAAGCCAAAGCGCGAGCACGACTCACGGGGTCAACAAGTATTCTCCCACTATCACCATCAACAGCTTCTGCAGCTTCAGCATCATATTCTCTCAATACACACAAATAAACCTATCGTCATGCCCAGCAAGACGCCAAACAACAACGGAAAGAAGCCTGCCGGGAACAACGTTCAGAAAAATAAGGACGTGGAGATGACGGACAGCACAAAGCCCAAGGGCAAGAAGTCCGCCAAGGATGGTGATGAAGAGATGACCGTTGTGGTTCCTCCTTCAAAGTCGAAAAAGTCTGACAAGACGCCCGCTGACGCTGAAGGTGATGTGTCAATGGGCGAAGAAGAGGAAGAGGCCAAGGTTGACCCTGTAACACAGACTATCGCAGGTTAGTAGTTGTCGTCGGAGCTTGATAAGCCCAAGCCAAACAGTCACTGACATATCTTTCCAAACGCAGATATCAAGAGCAACTTTGCTTTGATAGATCGTGCGGTTTCACTTTTCGACGCCAGATTCTCCCTTCGCGCCTTACGATCTATCTCCATCATCCGCAAGCGTTTGACCCCCGATATCATTGCACAGGTCATTTCCGAGGCCTTCCCAGCTACCGCCAACTCGAGCGCCGTTGTCAAGCCGCTCTTGTCTGCCATTGAGCACGATGATATTATCCTGGGCCGACAGAGTGGTTCAGAGATGGAAATCGATGAGGCGAAGACTTCTGGCAAGAACGGTGCTAAGAAAGAAGCCAAGGAACCCATTCCTGAGATTGATATTTTCATTGGTATTCTTGTCCAGGTCTTCCTCTTTGACTCCAAGCAGTTCCAGCGCGGTGCCGACTTCTCTAAGTACCTATCGGACAGAGTCCAATCCCTCAATCGCCGTACACTTGACTCTTTGTCTGCCAAGGTCTACTTCTACTACTCTATCTTTTGCGAGCACATCGCACCTCTTCCCCCTTCTCCCCAATCCCCCGTCGTCGCTATCCGGCCAACTCTTCTCGCCGCTCTCCGGACCGCCGTGCTACGTAAAGATGTCGACACGCAAGCATCGGTTATCGTTCTACTGCTGCGAAACTATCTATCAACTTCGCACATCAACCAGGCGGATCTCTTGGTCTCACACACCCAGTTTCCCGAGAACGCTGTCAACAACCAGGTAGCACGATTTCTCTACTACCTCGGTCGCATTCGAGCTATTCAGCTGCGCTACACCGAGGCTCATGAGCATCTCACTGCTGCCACTCGAAAGGCTCCTTCTAGCAGCTGCGCCCTTGGTTTTGCTCAGACGGCCACTAAGCTGCTCTATGTTGTTGAGCTGTTGATGGGTGACATTCCTGACCGAGCTATGTTCCGACAGCCAACAATGGAGGTCGCTCTCCAGCCCTACTTCCTCCTGGTCAAGTCGGTTAGAGTTGGAAACCTTGAGGACTTTGAGACAGCCATTGCCGATCATGCCGATACCTTCCGACGAGATAGCACGTACAGCCTCATCCTCCGTTTACGACAGAACGTCATCAAGACCGGTATTCGCATGATGTCTCTGTCCTACTCTCGCATCTCTCTTCGTGACATTTGCATTCGTCTGCATCTTGGTAGCGAGGAATCGGCTGAGTACATTGTTGCCAAGGCTATCCGCGACGGTGTAATTGAAGCTACCTTGGATCGTGAGAGGGGTTTCATGAAGAGCAAGGAGGTTGGTGACGTGTATGCTACTCGTGAGCCGGGTGAGGCGTTCCACGACCGAATTCGAGCTTGTTTAGCACTTCACGATGAGAGTGTAAAGGTTTGTTTCCCATTCATTGATGAGACGGGATAGAGACTAATTGGCACTAGGCTATGCGATTCCCTATGAATCAACATCGTCTTGAGCTCAAGAACGCCCAGGAGGCCCGCGAGCGTGAGCGTGAGATGGCCAAGGAGATCCAGGAAGGTGACTTGGACGAGGACGATCTCGGCGGAGACTTTGATGGTATCTAAACATTTGTATATTGTCTCGGCTTGAGAGCATTCGCTACCTATCGATTAATGCCCGTGGCTTCTCCTTGTCGACGCCGCCAGATACCGTTAGCTGTAGTTTCTTTTAATGACTCGCTTAGGGTGACGGTGGTGGGTAGTTCGCTGGTATGCGTGGATAGAAAGGGGAGGGATTGAGGTGGTCTGAACGTCGTACCCAGACTCCAGTGTATGTGTATTAGATGCTCGCACGGCCGGAATAACTGAGAGGCATGGAATGCTGTGTCATTCTCGGTGACATAGAGATTGGAACGCCGTTTTCTTCAGACTTATATTCCAAAAGCAATACACTACCTCTATAAGTGAATAGGTGTGAGGTTCTTCCCAGATGGCGGCAAGGACAGAAGTCATACTATCCAGTAAACCACCTGGCTTCCATCTCTAGAATATAATATGTCTTTGATTCCTTATTTTCAACAAATGGGGAGCTGGCGCAACGGTAGCGCGTCAGATTCCAGCTATCAAGCACGGAGATTCCTGAAGGTTATCGGTTCAAATCCGGTGTTCCTCATACTTTAATATTTTAGTATAATTACCCTTTTTTAAAAAATAAAAATAAAAGAATTCTTTTTAATTAATTCTATTTTTTACTTTTTCACTTATATTTAATATATATATATATATATATAAGTTAATATATAGATAGTATTCTTTTATATAATTTATATCTTTATATATATATATTCTTTTATAAAGATAAAAGTAAGCTGAGTCTGCCTCCAGCATGAGATACCCATCTAGTTTAGGACTTATGATATCTAACTGTCAATCTTACGCCCTTGGATCGACAGGTGTGGGCCATATCTATGGCTGCCTTAACATATTGTATGATCCAAGCCACGATAGGATTCTTAAACACACTTTGTTTATGTCCGATCAGTATCAATCGATACGTATGCGGCAAGCACATAAACACAAGGCGCTGGAACATCGATCAAGCTCAACAAGTCAAGATTGGATGAGGGGTGATTGCAGTGTTGATCTTTTCTGGGTGATATTATTCTGCCCCAGACGCTGAAGATTAGACTCAACGTCAAACCGCGAATGTTTTGATTGTCACAACGCGGGCAACTTATACCTTTCCAGCTTTAACACTCTGAACCGCATGGTCCCCAGAGAGTCCTATTCACGGCCCTTTCGTGAACACAAGTAGGGGCCGCCGCCAGAAGCTGCTGGAAACACGAGAGCATGCTCAAGGTTTGAGGTGAGGTTGACTCACTCGGCAAACAAGTTGCCAGTTGTGCACTGCACAGAGTACGCCCTGCGTTTGACAAGGTTTCAACAAGCAGCAAGGCAGTGCCAGCCAGTGGAAGCCCCCCTCGAAAGGTTTGTTACAGAGTTTGAGTGTCATTCATCGGCAAGGCTGAGCTTAACTTAATAGGTACCAGGTTTTCAACTCTATTGTGTCGATATATAAAAGGCTCGAAGGGACTGATGGGAGGCCCTTTCTTTCTTTCGTTTCATATCACACACAAGCCTGACTGCTTTGAATTCACAAGTACACCATAAAACCTGACTCCAAAGTTGCGGACATTAGCATGGCTTCCGCTACCGAGCTTCGGCCTACTCAGCCGCCCTCATTTTCAACACATCAGCACGCAACACCATCTTTGCCTTCGGTACCATTGACCAAGTACCACGACGAGGTAGAAATAGACCTAGCTATCCATCTCGCCACGCTTTGCCGCAAGAGCCTCCTCGAGCTCGACTCGCATCTTCCCGGCTTTAAGCCTTCCCATCCTTTCACTGCAGATGAAATCGTTTCTCTGCCTCTTGACAAGCATCGGATCGACGATGCTCTTCATGAACTCCCTCGACGCAAATCTTCTCGCCACAACTTGGCCGTCGCCATTTCTTCCTTTTTGTACCCTGTGCATCAAGGTTCGCTAACAGCCATCATACGCTACGAGGAAGACCGCGTACGCCTCCGTGCTTGGGCTGCCTTGCAGCGCAGGTATGACATGCTGAAGGCCACTATTCGCAACGGTCATACCACCCGTGGCCTTTCCAGCGGTGCCCCCCCTGGTGTCCAGGCGCCTGTTTGGGCCTCCCGTATCACATCACAGGGAGTTTGGGACCCTGCTAAGCATCCAATTTCTCTTAAAGGTGTGCCAGCGATCCCCATGCCTGTTGAGATCGCCCACGAGGCCGATCTTGCGCCATTCCTGAACCACCTTGTGGTGGGGGGCACTTCCAAGCTGAAAGGTGATGAGAAGGGCTTCGAGCTGGATGATGGACGAGGTGAGCCTTACTATGGTGTGAAAGGCGCCGAGTTCCACAAAGGCGTTGTCTATGAGGATGGACGTATGGATCTCTGCAAAATGGTCGTTGGACCTGATCACATTGGTAAACTGATGGACTCACTTCGACCTAATGAGTTTGTACGCCACTTCCTCCTGGGCAATAACATTATTGGCCCTGTAGGTGCTCGCGAGATCGCCGATTTCATCCACGAGCTCCCTGGACGAATTGATACTTGGTATCTCGCTGGAAACTGCATCGACGGACCCAGCTTCAATATTCTCGTTGACGCCATGATCAAGTCTGATGTCATCACCAACATTTGGTTGAAACGAAACCCACTTGGATCACATGCCTCTAAGGATGTTTATCGACTCATAACTGGAGTTCGGAATTTGCGAACTCTTGATCTCGACCAAACTCAGCTTGGTGATTGTGGAGTTTCGGACCTGTTTAACCGCTTGGCAGGTCATGAGATGCCCGAGGGTGCGAAACTACCCCTGAAGCATATCTATCTCAACGGCAATGGCATCTCAACTGAGGGTGCACACGCTATTGGGAAATTCCTCGCGTCTCCGCACTGCGGTTTGACATCCATCTACATGTCATCAAACCCATTGGGGGATTCTGGTGCAAATGCCCTTGCTCAAGCACTACCAAAGGCACCGTATCTGACTCGATTGCTCTTACAGTCGATCGGAGTCAGCACCAAAGGTACCATTGCGCTGTGCAAAGCTGCTACTGGTCATCCCGCTCTCGAAGTGCTAGACCTTGGACAGGCTTATGCCACTCACGATCTTGGGCAGGCCTACAACTACATCGAGGATGGTGCCGTAACTGCCATTCAGGACCTTGTCTCGGCCGAGAGCCGTCTGTCCTATCTCAACTTTGGACATATGACAGTGGCACCTCCGGCAATCAATCTCATTTCAGAGGCAGTGCTGAAGAGCCCGTCGCTCGTGTACTTCGCGGCGTACCCAATTCTGCCAGATCCAGCCCTCAAGGCCGCCACGTTTAGGCCAGCAGTTGACACGACTTTCGCCAACCCAGCTGAGCCGACCAGGCCGCAAATTCTGATGAACAAGGCCGTTCAAGAGCATCTCTCTGCCAATGTTAAGGCTCGGTATGGCGAGGAAACCTCGTACAGTCAGTTCATGGAGGAGGACAAACGCTGGCTCGTGAGCGATAAGACAGATGTGCGCAAAATCGACAGCGTGTACCGTAATCGCGATGCTGGTCTTGCCCGTCGCCGGCTCCTGACTCTGGTAAAAAATTGGGAGGAGGGTGATGAAACCCTTGACCGTGTCATGGCAGCTCATGCCCCAACCTGCTCTTTGCGCCGACATTGAGTAACGGAGGAGGTGGAGGAGCAGTTGCTTACTGTTACCTGGCTTCGCAAGCCTATTTCACTTTTCGAAAGGTTGTTTCTGACGTTGTTGGAATGTTTTCAGAAAGTGGAGGTTAGGAGATCATTTGCTGATCCAGCTTGGAGATGAATTAATTCACTCCTTTGAAATGTTTGTTGTTGTTGTTCTTAGAAACCTGCACTTCCAACTAAGTCCATTGAAAAGTGTCCGTTCTACCATCATGCATGGGATAGTGTACTTGCTGAAGGCTGTGGTGCTATGGGTGGTGAGGTAATAAACTCAAACATCATGAGACATGTTGTGTACCTACCTACTTACCTTGCCCAATAGCTAAAGCACGTGATAGACGTGACATGATGGGAAGCATCCGCAACATTTGCCGTATCCGCCGCGTCGCGTCTTGCCCTTGCCATACCTACATTACCTCCGGAGTGTGCAACTTAAGCCTGCCTTACCTAGCCGTAGATCTGATAGCATGACGTTCCGTTCCCTTGCTCTCTACATAACTCACGGACCCAATGTCGAATCAACCTTAAAAGAAATAAATCTTCCAATCACACGGATAAATAAACCATGTTTATACGTGCGTAACTGAGCGGTCGCTAAAAACGCAAACCACTTGACAACGCCTTCTTATTAGTCTACCCTGATTAAGGTAGTCGTCCAGGACCTTATACCAGAACTCCACGTCCAAGTCCTAGTGCCCTTCCTACACGCAAAGCGCCTCTATCAACCACCATATTTCTGAATCGAGGCTCGCACAGCGATGCCTCAAAGGCGCAAGCGACCAGACCAAGATCCTTCCGAAGAAGAATTGTTGCCCGCATCTGCACTCAAATCAACATCTTCTGACTCTCAATCAAAATCCACCAGCGCGCGTAGGGCGACGCGTCAAACCCCAGTCATTCCACCAACACCACCACCACCACCAGTGACGCAACTACCACCTCAACCACGTACAGAAACGGCTGTACCGCCTCCTATAATACCTACACTATTATCAGCTTCTTCGAAACCAACAACCTCCCCAGAACAGAACCGGAGTCGTGCCTCCAACGGTCGTCCTCAACAATCTCCATCACAGCCCACGTCGCAAAGTCAACATCCCCCTTCTGTGCTGCGATGGGCTCCGCTTGAACAGCCAGGCCCAGCAGTAAGGCCTCCCCCTCACCATTTCCATCCCACAACGATGGCAGCCATGCCCCCACCTCGGCCGATTGCCGCTGGTCGTCCACCATCAGACTTGGTTGCGCCTGAGATCACCTATCATGTGCCCCAGTCGCATACAAACTCATTCCAGCGGACCTCAGCTCTTGTCCGACCTCATGGCCCTACGGCGCAACCACCACGTATACTCGAACGACCGCCACCTCCGACAGTCACGCCAGTTCACCCTCCAAAGCCTCCTGTCCCTCCCTCTGTACGGCCGCCTCCTCGAGCCGATCGCAACATTGATAAAGTCGTGTTGGGTAATATGTGCTTCAGTACGTGGTATCCTAGCTACTATGGAAAAGAAGTGCTTGGGGAATCATCCGGCAATCTAGGTAAAACAGGCAGCAAGGACCTGGGGGCCAAGGATCAAGCTACAGGTGGTAAATCGTCATCCCGGCGGGATCGCGAACATCACCCAGTAGTTGATCGCCTCTACGTGTGTCCTACCTGCTTCAAGTACTCCAAGGAATTGGTTGCCTGGTGTCATCATGTCCATGTGTGTGAGAGGAAGACTCAGATACCTGGTCGGAAGATATATATTCATCCACGGGGGCGTAGAAAGATTCTTGTTCCCCACGATAATAAAACCTCTGGCCCCAAAAGACGGAAAGGGGAAGGAAACATTCGGTTGGTAGAGGAGATCGTCCAGGACGAAGGAGAATGGAGCATTTGGGAGGTTGATGGTGAAAAGGATGGAGTACGTTTATCCATTATGCCAAGGAGAGCTTCAATGCTAACTTTTGCTCTCAGCTCTTCTGCCAGAACCTGTCGCTATTTGCAAAGCTGTTCCTCGACAATAAATCCGTCTTCTTCGATGTCACAGGTTTTAACTACTTCCTACTTGTTTACACACCTCCGAGTCGATCTTCACAGACTGCAACTGGGCCTGAGCCCCCTTCACCTCGAATTACAGGATTCTTCTCGAAGGAGAAAATGTCATGGGATAATAACAATCTCGCTTGCATCCTCATATTCCCCCCGTGGCAACGAAAGGGTCTTGGTGCGTTGCTGATGGGGGCATCGTACGAGATATCTCGGCGGGAGGGCATTCTGGGAGGGCCAGAGAAGCCAATTTCTGATCTTGGTAAGAAGGGCTACAAACGTTACTGGGCAGGCGAAATCGCGAGATGGCTATTGACTATCAATATGGACTCAAAGACGCCTCAGAATGAGGTCCTTGTGGATCTCAGCGACTGCAGTAAGGCAACCTGGATTCTTCCTGAAGATTGTCTGCAGGTGCTACGGGATATGGGTGTTGTTGAAGAGGCCGGTTTGGGCCCAAGGAAGCCTGAGGAAAAGCCTGTCCCCAAGGCCGAGGCCGAGGCCGAGGAGAAGAAAGGAGAAGAAACGACAAGGACATCGCCTACTGCTGACGGAGGAGTTAAAGAAGAGACCGTGCCAGTTGTTAAAATGGTTCCGCGGGTGCGGATAGACAAGCAGGCTGTCCGTCGATATGTGGCCGAGAATCGAATAAGTCTAGAGCGGATGTGTGATTCAGCTGGGTTTGTCGAGGGCTACGCAATCAAGGCACCCGAGGTGGTGGAAGACGAGGAGGTCGAGGCGGAGGAGTGATGGAGTCGAGATATTGTCATTGTTCAATTGGCTGACATGTACCTATAGATTAGACGCTTCGGCGATAGTGATACCCGTGCTCGAATTAAATGAGCTTCCTCTCATCATTGTCATCTTTCCTTTTGAATCTGGCAGGATCAGCAGGGTCCTGTTCGCCTGGTTCTTGATCGAGCATCATAGCTTTATGCCACAACCCAGGTTTGGCTTACAAGGGACTTGATCATGCAGTTGAGCTCCTGCAACTAACATTGTTAATGTGTTGGGATGCATGTTAACTAACTTACCTACCTGTGTCATGCCATCTTCCTCAGGTCGTGCCGAGGTCGAACGGGAAAATGTTCTCGATGCGGTCGGAGGCAAACAGCATGGAAAGGCGCTTCAACATTGCATCAGAGAATTCGGAAATGGCGCCGGTATCGTAATTGAGACTCCAGGCGCGTATTTGAATGGTATATCGAGGTCAATGGCTCTGAAATAGCCTTTCTTCTCATACCTGACTCTTTGACACCCATCTGTGCCCGGTCTAACGAGCTTTCCCAAAATGGTAAAAAGCTTAGACAAGCTTGTGTAATTTCGCACAGGGTCGAGTTTTTTCAAGCTCGTCCCGATTTTGCCCTTGGTATCCAACGAACAGGGTGAACACATACAAGTACTGGCGTGGGACTGACACACCCCCTTGGGCCGAAGATTTTTCGTCACCAGAGTCAGCGATTTTTACAGTGCCTAATTGCCTATGTGCCTACCTAGGGCCTTAGTGAATCCCAACCTCTCAGCCTAGGTAGTTGCCCCAGACTCCCAAGTGTTTGTTCGTTGCAGATTTGAGATCCGAGATGAGATGCAAAATATGGGGAGCACTCCTCTTCTCATAGACGTGGGGTATAGAGACGAGGCTGGAGCTACCAATATACAGTGTCAGCCTTTATTTTCACACGCAGCTATCAAATATTCTGTGGCTGTGGAAGTGGTTATGTCCGTTTCAATGCAACTTTACCTCTGCATGCTCTTACAGACCTTATCTAGTTGACAAATGGGCTCTGTTCTTTGTAGCAAGAAGAGCACAAGCGGTGCCATAGTATCCTCAAACCGATGTTGCTATGACGCTAAATGAGGCTCACAAGACCTGGTATACGAAAGGCAGTGTTCGACAAATTGAGTATTTAGTCAAAACGATATTACTTGTTATATCCACCCTTCCTGACGTTCTTTAGCCTCGCTGTCGTACAATTAATTATTGCAGGAGGTTCAAGGCTGCAGCCACCCGTTGCTGTCCATCATTTGAT
The DNA here is from genome assembly GCF_013396195.1 of Fusarium tjaetaba. NCBI lineage: Eukaryota > Fungi > Ascomycota > Sordariomycetes > Hypocreales > Nectriaceae > Fusarium > Fusarium tjaetaba. Next base: position 48,404 of record NW_023501275.1, on the reverse strand, counting down.
TCGTGCACTGTCCCAACTCATCGACGGCCAAACCTAAATTCGATCTGGACTGTTTGATCGAGCGGGAAAATTTTTTCCTTTCGCCCAACGATAGCTAGGTACTAGCTAGGTAGGTAGGTAGTAAAGGGCTAATCGGCTGTCATGTCCCCAGCTTTTCAGTGAAACTACAGTACTGATCCGATCCTACCACTTTTGATATACTACGGCAGTTCATCGTCATAGAACATAGACGGATCGAGAGCTCGTTGTCTATTCACCCGGGCTCCTCAAGAAAAATCAATTCCAACTCAATGTCCGATAAGCAAGAGGCAAATTGCTCAGCGACCGCTACCGCGAGATCATTGAGAAGCCCAACACTCAAATGGTTGATATTGCAGTAACTTGAACTTGTTGAGATACGTCCCATTTGTACTGTATGTCTTTTTCAATAAAGGCTTTCATTCTTGTCCCCTCCCTCACAGTATTGACTTTACCTTCACTTTGCGGTATCAAATGCATCCTTCGAAATGTCTACCACCATCTGTACACGTGGGGAACTCGTTCCTTGATTCGCCGATTAGGCTCTGTAAAAGCCACCGAGAGGAATCTCAGCTCGTACTGTGTCTTTTCACTGTGTACATCGTACTCTTTGTAGGTAAATGTGTTGCAGCGCTTGGCTCACGGCTCATACTTGCAACCAATCAAAATCATATCTCGGCAGCTCCAGGTACTCTGATATCAACTCTGTTGTCATTCTGTTCTAGCCTTGGCTAGACAAGCGTCAGCACTGTAATGGTACCTCGTGTCGTCAAGATAAAACTTCTCGACGGCCTTGCGTCAAGATGCTTCCCATAGTTGTACGATTTTTACCATTTCAACGGGATTTGTATGATTGAATGCGATTTCAATTCCCTACTTGTTTAGATGATACATCTCATTGAAGCTGCTGGCTGTATCGTCTCGGAGATCCGGTACGACCGTCGTGGTCCGTTGCCGCAAAATATCTTTTTAGTCTTAGCTGTAGGGGTTCTCGTTGTTCCGACTTTGTCCCTCCTCCGTACCGAGATTTCACTCAATGTTGCGCGTTCCATCGCCGGCCCAATCTGTTAGCTGGCGCTCATTGTAGCCCTTCACAACCATGATTCATGGTCCACCGCCAAGTGTGTCCCTCCGATTGTAAAAGCCTCAGGCCTGAAGGTCTCTCAATTCCTCCAGAGCAATCACAGCTCAGCATTGTTGTATCTCACTCCACCCGATTCCCTCCGATGGGCTAAGCAACCCGTGCAGAGCTCAATCCCCTTGCCTAATTCGCACCCGTGATATCATCCCCATTCCCATCATTTTTCAGCGGTCTTGGACTGCTGAATAGCGGGCAAGTATCTTGTTTGTGGGAGGTTTTCGTCTGTTCAAGTTCGTGCTCAAGTCATATTCTCACCCGTGTTCGCCGTAACAACCATCTCTCCCATATTCATCGTTGTTCCCTTCTTCCCAGCGTTGCCCCGGCTGACATCCTCACCCCCCTGACAATATCCACCCGTGTGGGCCCACCTATCCTCACTTTCTTCCCGGCTCCAGACGCTCTCTCTTCCCTTTTCCTTTTCCCACTACCGTCTGTCTCGTGCTGAGCTCCGTATTCCTTTTCTTTAAACCTCCCATCAGCCTCTCCCTCTTTCAAACATCAACCATCTCCCCTCACACATCAATCACAATGGCCTCTTCTCGTGTCTTCGCCTCTCGCCTGGCCTCCCAGATGGCCGTCAAAGCCGCTCGCCCTGCTGTCCGAGCCCCCGTCGCTGCTGCCAGCAAGCGAACCATCTCTGGTAAGTTTCTGATGCGGCAAAAAATTTTCTTCAAGCTCAATTGAGCTGGTGTCGAACCCGACTCGATCGAACTTCGCCCATCACGATGAATGAACAATTCGCTCACAATCGATTCAAGGCGCCAGCCCCCTCCAGGCCATGAAGCGTCAGACTCTTCTCCAGGCTACCAGCCGCAACGCCTTCCAGGTCCAGCGCCGTGCCTACTCCTCCGAGATCGCCCAGGCCATGGTTGAGGTCTCCAAGAACTTGGGTATGGGTGCCGCCGCCATTGGTCTGACTGGTGCCGGTATTGGTATCGGTCTCGTCTTCGCCGCCCTCCTCAACGGTGTTGCCCGCAACCCTGCCCTCCGTGGTCAGCTCTTCTCTTATGCCATTCTGGGTTTCGCTTTCGTCGAGGCCATCGGTCTTTTCGATCTGATGGTTGCCCTCATGGCCAAGTTCGTAAGTCAATTTCCTATTCTCAGACTTCTAATCCCTTTCGAGCATGAACTAACATGCTCCACTTTAGACCTAAGTTATTTCCCGGCCAATTGGGTAGGCTCGTGCCGAATGATCGAGTCAACGAGACAGAGGAGGCTGCTGAGCATAGTGCATTGTACCATGTCCTGAGAAATTTGACATGGGTGCGCTTAATGCCAGCTTGCACGATAGAGGGGAGGTTGTCTTGTAATAGACGGGATAGAGATCTGGGAGTGACATTGGTCATAGGCACTTTCCTATGATTAGAGTTGGGGAAATTCTGCATAATTCCTCCCAGGGATCAATTTGTAAAATAAAAAGCCTCATTCATCCCGCTTCTTCCAATGCATATGGATATTTTCCTTGTTCCGCCATCACGAAATAAACGGTTCATCTGATAATCGTGACTTCACATATCGATGGTCCCAATTGACGTCTCAATTAACTTTCAGTCGATGACATCGTTCCCAGTAGCTTTGTCCGCTGCATGGGAGCTGTAAACATGAGGCATTTGCTGAGCTCCCGTGGGCCGGTGCCGGGGATTGGCGGGCTAGCCGGAGACAGTCTTGAAGACACTGTTCTTCCAGCTTAGCCGAGTTGACCCGGGCATGGTGTATGGTCTGTAACACATAATGAGTCCGTGCTTGATGCCTGCGTTTCAAGGCACACAATTCCGATCGAAGTTTCTTCATGATATGAAAAAAACAAGGTCCACACGGTGTAAATTCTACCCTCGCTAGCGTCTGTCGCTAGCCGTAGCGCACAGCAAAGACCAATAGGGTGGGCATGAGCGAGTCGTTCGAGTGGGTTAAAGGAAACTGAATGATCTGTGGGATAGTGGAGCTGCTGAGAGGGTATGTAAAGAAAGCAAATCCACCTGACGACAAAGCCACGAGCTGACCCGGAGTGGTTGCTGGGAATACTGGTCGAGATGCAATGCTTTCGAGCTCCAGGACAGTCAACATGCCACTTCGGATGGGCTTGTCGGGAAAGCCGTGACTGCCATTGAGTTACATGATCTCAATGAGTATTGCTCAAAGTTCAACCATTGTAGTCTGACTGGTTGCACCACGGGCCACTGACAACAGCTTCGGCGAAACGAATGAGGCTATGGCCGACAGGGTTCTATACAAATTTCATCAATCAAACAACATCGAAGTTTCGAAGAAGGCTAGGGCGACGTCTCGAACGAAATGATACCACGAGCTCGAGTGAGCATCAATATGAGAAATAGACGGCATCTGGTGCGCCATGTGTCGCACAACCGAAATGGTGCCGACGGTTGCTTGTGAGGCCAGAAACAATATCTTGGCCCGGAAGGCTTGTGCAGGTCGAACAGCAGGCAATGCGAACGACGACATGCGAGGGAACTCCGAGGACGTGGGCGGGTGGTAACGGGTTCAAGTGAACAACGACATTGGTGACACTATGGATCGGAGGATTGAGGTATATGTGAAAACGTACCGTCGTCAATGACTGAATGTGTGTCTGCCGTCGACGCGCACGCAAGGTTCATTTCTCTCCTGATTTACTCAGAAGGCAGGGAGGCTCGGGCTTTGATGGGAGTATGGAAGAAGAGAACTTCGTCACAAACCTGGATACAGAATCATATGGCCTCGGTGAACTCTCTGGCAGTTATACGCCTCTGTCTGTCAATTTGTCAGTATGCCGCGACGGGACCATTCATCTCCGAGGTTCTGTTTTGACTTACTACTTTATAGATTATCGTGTGCTTCGGTTCAGGCCCACTCGACTCCACCGTTCTCGAAAGATTGGTGTCGTTTTTGCTGGTGTAAGTCGCTCAAAGACCACAAGGAAGCTCAATTAGGAGCACAACGACTTGGGAATCAACAACACCAACAAAAAAGAAATCAGAAGGAAGAAAGAGATGTGAAGCTGCATCTTGGGTTTCATCCCGTCTCTTTCCCCTCACTTAGAATCACATGACCTGCCGGTCTTGCCTGACCACTTATCACTCTTTGTTGCGTCAAAGGCATAGGCCACATCATCGACGTGATTCGGAAACCATGGCTTGCTCAGGGGACAGCGGATGTAGACAACGGCAATGGCGTGCGTGTGCGTGAGTTATTTGCTGCCGACGTTCTTCTCAGCGTGCCTTGAGGGAAATGGAACGAAATGGAACGAAACTGGGTTGGCGGAAGAAGCGGCAAGACGAGGGCCAAGATGCAAAAGGCAACGAAGAAGCAGAGTTGGGGATTCAAGGGTTGGTCCATTGTTATTGACAAAGCCAGGTTTTGAGTAATGCCACGGCGACAGAGTGAGATTATCCGAGTCACAAAATGAGGGGAAGTCAACGCCGTGGCTGCCGTGCAAGAGATGAAGGGGGCAATCAGCCGAATAGGGTCTCCTGCATTTGGCAGGAACAGCCTCTGGATGGCACCTTCCCGTTTCCTGCGATTGGCCATTACCACCCATCCACGCCGTGTTCCTTGGACGTTGGGGTGCCATCGACCACCATCCAAGCCGTCAGCAGAACCCAAATGGACGCGTAGTGGTTGTGATTTGTCAAAGCGCAAGGGGAAAGGACATTCTAGCCTACGGTTGCCATTTTAGATATTTTAGCTTGTGAAACTATATTATTGTGAATAGCTTCTAATTTGCTATGGCCCGTTACTATGGTTTATATGACTTCTCACGCGACAATTCGAAATATTATTTGCATTGAAGTCGGCAGTCATTGCGGTCAGAGGCCATTCAAAGCGGGGAAAGTGGAAAATCCGGGGTAATTAGGGTACGGGTAACATTTGCCTCCCTTCCGTGGTGGAGCTGCATTACCGTATCACGTCCCCGAAGGCAGGCATTGGATGTTCAAGCGGGTTTTGCAGCATCATTCGACTTTTATGTCCAAGTGCTTCGATAACCAGCATTTCAGGTTTTATTCGTGCATACTACGTAATACGGAGTACAGTCTCCAGTATTAGCGAGACGGCTGCCTGCTAGGTAGATAGGTACCGTCTCGGAGTTTATACCCTGTTCGATCGTTGATGTACCCTCGACTGTGGCTCTGATGCTAGTGTGGTTCGATAGTCTAAGTAATCAAAAGAAAACATTCTCTGCACTCAGTAGTATAGACCTAGTTAGGGGATCGATATAGGATGATGGCTGCTGGTCGGGAGGGGTGAGAAGAAACCTCTTTTTTTTAGATCTAAGTCCACAGCTAGCTAGTATTATTATCAAGGGAAGGAATTAGGCATTTAATGCCTTGAGCACACCACAGTGAAGTGAGGCACTGGCTGTTGCTCTATAAATCATGTATTAAACCTATAAGCTGTACGGATACGGAGTACTAGAAGTGTATTTTTTCCAGCAAACTTCCAGCGTATGCGGACTCACCAACTTATAAACGTCGGAAATAGTTGGCTTTGTTAAAAATGCAGAATGGTCCATACAGTCATGCAAAAGTTCACCTTGGACAGAATAGCAATCCCGGAATGAAGATTGTAAACAGCAGCGAATGAAGCCATAATGATGAAGCTACTGACTAAAGCCGAGCCCCCTCTGGTCCGCCTGTGCCGTAGTCCGCGACCCAAAACTCCTCTTTTCGCCGTGGTTGCCCGGCATCCGACAACCTGAAGTTATCTTTTGAATGTTGCGCTTCGCTCTCCTCTCACTGGGGGCGCTTTACGCGCTCCCTTGATGTCCGTGTCTGCAGACTTCGAGTAGGGGTCGAAAACCTTCTTTTTGCCCTTTCCGTCTGCCTGTCCAACATTAGATTCCCTGTTTGAATGGAGCACCGAGGTAGCCTTGCTATAGTCGAAAGGCACTGCGTCAAACTTCTTGGTCTTGTCGTCCTGCTTCTTCTGAGCTTTGCGAGCCTTCTTTGCTTCTTGTCGTCGGATTCGCTCTTCTTCAGCCTTCTTCTCCTCTGCCTTGCGAAGCTTGCGACGAGCGCTCCTGGACGCTTTTGGTGAGGGTTCATCTTCGACAGCGATGACTCCACTACCCTCTTGCATCTCCTCATCACTATCATATTGTGATGAATCCGTGCTCTCTTCGCTTGGCTCAGATTCTTCGATCGCTTGCGACTTTCGCTTCTGACCCCTCCTCAACGTAAACTCTTCGTCAACCTCTTCAACCTTAGCATTGCCAGCTGCACTCTCCACAGTATCTGTTGGTTCAGAGACTTTGACCTCTTCGGCGGCTGTATCGTGTTGAACGTCTCCTTTAATCGAGCCTTGTTGTATGAATCTCTGCCAAGGGAACGGAATAAGCTCCTCCCCAGTTTCGGTTGGTCGCGTTGAAGGATCCCATTTAGAGCTGATCGGCATATCGCCAAATAACTGCGACCGAGTCAGCCTACTGACCGTAACCTCTCCATCAAGGACAGGTAACTTTGCAGTTTGCCTGGCTGCAATAGGCATTCCATTCTTTCTCACGCTATCCGGCGCCATCGAGGTGAAGAAGTGAAGCAAGCTGAGTCCACCGTTTGCCTTGGTCCCTTTGATTTGTTCCCAGATCTCATTGAAACGTGGTCGTGCTAGAGACGCATTCAGGGGTAACAAGCTGTGTAAGGCCTTCGCGTCCGGCGGGTTGATTCGGGCGATCTCTGTGATATCCCTGGTGCTGAGAACGTAGTTGGTACTCTCGTCCTCTTTCCTGGCAGTGTTATCTCTCCACTTCCACAAGGCTCTGAAGACAGCAAATTGTTCGCTATCGAATGCCAAGTGCGAGTTCTTGAAGATATACCCATACCAGCCACGAGAGCCTTCACCAGTCTCTTCATCATAACCAGGATGTTCGTAGCGGGAAAGTGACTGTTCCTTCGACTTCTCCACTGCCCGGCCAATGTAGTCTTTGTCGACATCACCTCTATCGGAGGCAGCAACAAGCTCATTTCGTACCCGATCGTAGATGTAGAGCAGGTAGTGGGTGTCAGACCGAGCATAGTACATCATCTCCTCGGGTAGTGGGCGTATCCTCCAGTCAGCCAATTGATACTGCTTGTCTGCATCAAAATCGACGAACTTAGACAACAGGTAGGCTAAACTCTTGGCTGGATAGTGGAGTTGCTCGCACGCAAAGAACGTATCGAAGAGTCCATTCACGTACAGTCCCAAATCTCGCTGAAGCCAAACCATGTCCATGTATGCACCGTGGAAAACCTTTTGATGTGTTAGTTATAATTTTTACTGCTCGGACTCGGGGGACAGACCTTGATGATATTTGGATCGGTGAAAACTTGGTTCAGAACCTCAAGTTTATGGCGCCAGGGTTGTAGAGTATCCACGATCCAGTCCTTCTCTCGCGTGCTGATTTGCATGAGAGACACAAGTCCAACATAGGACCTAAAATCGTGGTGTTCCAGATCGATCGCAATCTCCTTGGCGCCCTTCAGTTCCTCCAGCATCTCCAGAACGCCCTCGTATGTGTCGACAAAAGTCGCCGCGGTTGTTTCGACCGGCTGGTACATGATGGGTTCGGATTCCTTGAATACTCGTTTCGGATATGACATACGGACAATTTCGTGTTCATAAGGATGTTGGTATCTGCGAAGCGAAAATTAGTATTTGACTATCATCAGTGGTCTGAAATCGCAAATGATTCATGAAGAGTTGTTTTGAATATGGAAGACATACTGTGGCGTGCCGGCTTCATTAGGGACGACCTTGAGGCTTTCCTCCAAAGATAATTTGGCATTTGGCTTCGACGTAAGCATCGGTTTCCATGGAGCAGGAGCAAAGTTATCGGGCTTTCGTTCGAAAAGGAGTTGAGGCTTGGTCATATTGGCATTTCGGATAACCTTGTTCGTGGACTTGGGCTTCTTGGGCTTGTTCGCCTTCGTCAATTAGCTGTAGTACTCCTAGCAATGTTTATTTTACATACAGTATCAGGTAAGGGTGGCTCCTTTCTCCTGACAAGCCCTGTGTACTCATCTAAGGCTGTGTCGGCCTTCTCGAGTGATGAATCGACAACATCGACGACGCCCCTCCAGTTCATCTCGATGTCTTCCACATCTTCAAGCTTGGGCGCCTTGACACCACACGCCTTACCGGCAGTCAGAAGAAGTTGTGTGGAGAGTTCAAGGATCCGCGAAGTTCGATCTTCGAGTAGTTGGCCCACGCTAGGATTGACTGTCCGTTGGAAACTTAGGTCTTCGGCGGCGATTCGGTTCACGGTTTTAATTGTTGAAATCAGTGACTTCTGGACACTCTCCTGGAGCGACTTGAAGTCTTGAGATTGCTCCATGTTTGCGACAGGAGATGCACGTTGCGCGTGCAGTTGGTAGCTGTGCCTAATGTCGCGATGGCGTGTTGATTCTAGAAAAAATCCTAGATTTAGTTGCTCTTATCGATAAGATAAGATTTCTGTCCGCTGCATGTTAACTACTAACCTACCTACCTTAGTTTAGTACCTACCTATGGGGTAAGGTTAGTAGGTAGTCTAGGTTAGTACTTGGAGCATACTTGTAATAGCTGCTAGGTAGAGTGAGAATGATAACTTTGGGTGAAAAGTTCAGAATGTACTTTTATGATATATTTAGGAGGAAGCAAAGGATTCCTTCCTATGTCTCTATATACCATATCTGAGTAGAGCAGTCGCAGCTATGTCTAATACACACACCTCCATTATGTGAAAGAATAAAGACACACATGGACATCCAACTTTCACGCATGAAAGTCATGGAATGCTTTTCCGCTATAAACCTCAAGTTTGGTGAGGTCAGGAAATCAACAAGCTTCATTGATATCCATATCTATTACATATTGGAATTTTACAGAATAGTTTCCGCGCAAACGAAGAGAATCTTGAATGGGAGATTCCTTTCATTTATGTTTACCTATGCCAAACGCCTGAGGTGAGCTTGACTTTGGTGATTCTAACATTGCCAACACCGACGTAGAATTATCATAGTATGCCTGTAACTTTTTAATTATTACGGATCACCAAACAGTACTCATAATCGATCAGATAACACAACGAGCAAATGTTTCGAAAAGCAGCTACAGTCCCCAGATACTCATATTTAGACTAAAGATACCTAGATATGGGAGCAATCTAGCTGCGGCAACCGGGCCGGCGGCTATGCAAACCACACCAATTTGAGACGGGCAGGTGGTTGCAGCCCAGTGATAAGTCTGGGTGCAGGCGCCCTTCAATTGTCTTATTTTCGGGCTTTGTCTTTCAAAGGATGGTGACAGAGGTTCAGGACGTTCTGGTCCGGTCGATGAACCCCATCGAGGAAAAAACATGCCTTGTCCCCATTAGCACTTGGTTCATTGGCCTGTGTGTAATAGTAAAGCCCACTTCGCGTAGACCGGCGGCAGGCAATACAGTACTTGGGCCTTGTAACCATCTGATAGAACCCGGACGAAGAGTGAATGCGTCACTTTTCCATCACTACAGCTGGCTCAGGGGAGCAAGAAAACATCGTGGTTTGGTATAGGATATGAAAATAAACTCAGGAAACTGTATCCTAAACTTATGCTAAGTTACCTAAGTCTTTTCGTCATTTCCATAGGATCAAGGTCCTGAGTTTTCTTTCCTCCCCTACTAGGTAGGTAGGTAGGCTGGCTGTTAATAGAGTCACAGAATCAAGCTCTCTATCACAGATGTGGAGACCCGCACACTCTTTACCGGTTTCTGCCATCTACTGAATTCCTTGAAAATATCGAGAAAAAAGATACTGTCCGCGATGCCCGTATAGTGGCCGATGAATCGACCCCGTCTCCGGAAACACCTCCGGGCTACAGACTTTTAGAAGCACCAATAAATAGGCAGATGTATAGAAGTGGAGAGCTAGTTCACACCCGGACCTCTCGATTCGTTGCTGGCACTCTTCTCATGTCACTGTACTGAAAGTCAATGCCTCGTGGGTGATTGACAGGCGGAGGATGGTGTTGGGCGTCCAGTGGTGTTTTCTTTTGGCGATAGCGACCCGGCCCGTGTAAATGCCTCCCTCCACCTCATTCTCATCTTAAGGTAAACGGCCCGGATCTCGATCTCAGCGAATAGAATACAACCGGGAGGCGGAAGCTATCGGCTTGCGGGATAATACCTACTAAGGGAAAAGAAAGCATGAGACATTACATATTGCAATGTGATCAGATCAGGTATGTGGCGAGTGAAATAAAGAGGAGCACGAGAGAACAAGTTATTGATCTCATATTATTCATGTCCCATGTTACTACAAATGTGCACGAATTTGCACATGTTAAATTGAATCGTAAGTTTGTTAGCGCACTCCCCAACTCATGAACTAAAAGGTGTTATCAAAATCAGGTACAAGGTAAGGTAAACAACAAGTGTTGTTCGGTAAGGTACGCAAACAACCTAACTACCAATTATTCCATGCTACCTGACCAGCCTGGACTCAGTAGACTGACGACTGGTTGCGAGCAGGTGTCAGATGCCCCTCACCTGCCATTTCTTCCCCTCAGCCCCATCCATGCTTCTGGCCAGTTTCTGTGATATTCTTCTGCTGTTTTATCAGAACCTGATCTCTCCCCTCTAACTTCTCTCAACTTCTCATCTGAAGCTTGATCTTATTGATCTTCTTTAGATCAACTCGCTCTACTGCTTCTCCACATTTCAGACACATCTGACTCTTGATATCAACAGAAAGTCCTTGTTTCTTCAATTCTTTACCGTCTCCGCTTACCACGCTCTTCTCCAATAAATCGACTGACCTTACGCGCAATAGCGTCATCGTTTCGCTACTCAACAACCCAAAGCTCCTTACACTAACTCCACTACTGGGGATCTACGCCTCTCGGCTCTAAACCAGCTGCCAGGTCAATTCCCTGCCCCTCCACAATCGACAATCGATCATCGGCCATTGACCACAAAGAACCGCGACGAGGCCGACTACAGTCCGACTTTTTTCTTTCTCAAGTTATCTTCTTTCAACTTTCTGAACACCCCAAATATCCCCGTCTGAGATTATTTCTTCCAATACCGTCACCATGCCCGGTGCTGTCGATGAGAATGGCCAAGCTGCCCCAGGCCGCCTGTTGCTGCTCTCCAATCGATTGCCCATCACAATTAAGCGATCAGAAGATGGTAGTTATTCATTTTCTATGTCTTCTGGGGGTCTCGTCACGGGTCTCAGTGGTCTTAGCAAAACCACCAGTTTCCAGTGGTATGGTTGGCCTGGTCTCGAGGTCCCTGACAACGAAGTCGAGGGTATGAAGCAACGACTGAAAGACGAGTACGGCGCGCACCCGGTTTTTATCGACGATGAACTTGCCGACCGACATTACAATGGGTTTTCTAGTAAGTAGTACGATTTCGATGTTACAAGGATGTTCCTGACATGATGCTTGTAGACTCAATTCTTTGGCCTCTTTTCCATTACCACCCTGGTGAGATCACATTCGACGAGTCCGCTTGGGCCGCATATCAAGAAGTCAATCGCCTCTTTGCCAAGACCGTTATCAAGGATGTGCAAGATGGTGATCTTATCTGGGTTCATGACTACCATCTGATGCTCCTCCCACAGATGCTTCGTGAGGAGATCGGGGAATCGAAAAAGAATGTCAAGATTGGCTTCTTCCTCCATACACCGTTCCCCAGTAGTGAAATTTACAGGATCCTGCCTGTCAGAGAAGCACTCCTTACTGGGCTTCTTGACTGCGACCTTATCGGTTTCCATACATACGACTACGCTCGTCACTTCCTTAGCAGTTGCTCCCGCATTCTCGAGTGTCCCACGACCCCCAACGGTGTCGATTGGAATGGCCGTTTTGTGACAGTTGGTGCCTTCCCCATTGGAATCGATCCCGATAACTTTGTTGAAGGGCTGAAGAAGCCAAAAGTGCAAGAACGTATCGCTGCACTCAGCCGAAAGTTCGAAGGTGTCAAGCTCGTCGTTGGAGTCGATCGCTTGGATTACATCAAGGGCGTCCCTCAGAAACTGCACGCTCTTGAAGTGTTCCTGACCGAACATCCGGAATGGATTGGCAAAATCGTCCTGGTTCAGGTTGCTGTTCCTTCGCGACAAGACGTCGAAGAGTACCAGAATCTCCGTGCTGTGGTTAACGAACTGGTCGGCCGTATCAACGGAAAGTTTGGCACCATTGAGTTTATGCCCATTCACTTCCTCCATCAATCCGTCACTTTCGACGAGCTTACTGCCCTGTATGCTGTATCTGACGTCTGTTTGGTCTCATCCACTCGAGACGGTATGAACCTGGTGTCCTACGAATACATTGCGACACAGCAGAAGAACCACGGCGTCATGATTTTGAGCGAATTCACAGGTGCTGCTCAATCGCTTAATGGCAGTCTTATCGTCAATCCTTGGAACACAGAAGAGCTTGCCAATGCTTTACATGACGCTGTTACCATGAGCCCCGAACAACGTGAAGCCAATTACAAGAAGCTCGAACGTTATGTTTTCAAGTACACAAGTGCTTGGTGGGGTGCTAGCTTTGTCTCTGAAATGACCCGTCTTAGCACTGAGGGTTCTCAGCCCAAGACCCTGCGCAACGTCTCTGGGGCTGTAATCGGACTGGAGCAGAAAGCCCAACAGGCTGTCGCTGATCTTGAGAAGAAGGCCGAGGAACTATTAACCATAGACGAGAAGAAGGAAGCCGATTCACAGACAGAGCCTTCTCAATAAAAAATTGTCTCGTAGCTGGGAAGGACATTGGTGTGCAAGAACGAGTTCACGGTTTGGGCAAGCGGTCATGATTTGGGTCTCGTTATAAATTGTTTTTCTTTTGCTATAATAAAAAAATATCATGAAGTCATCGGCCTTGTTTCTAAGTGTGTCGACTGCGTTTAAATGTTCAGATATGAGTCATCATCATGTGTGCATATGTAAAAAGTCAATGGGACTCTTTCTATTTCTGCCCATGGTGGCCTAAAATGTCAATGTGTGGGCAAATGCAAGCTGCAAGGGACTCGAAGAAGGTGCATTGGTTGCGATGCAAATGCATCAGCAGATGGTATCTAAACAAAAAGAGAGCAGACAGGTTATGGAAACCCACATTACAAATTCCAAAGTCCACCAATACTCCCATCGGACCTCATCATGAAGTCGTAACACTTCGAAGTACTACACTAATTTGCCGAATCAACCGCAATTACGCAAGTGCCACTCTGTTCTACTCAATAAGGCGCATTGACAATATCGTCCTTTCCAAGTTTGTATCGGCCACTGTCTCGGGTCCCGATGCGTCCAGAACCTCGACGCGAATCACTCAGTCGAACGTTGCCAATGATGCTCTCGCGGGTGGGTTTCCTTAGACTTTGCTTTGCAACCATGTTTACTTCGTTGGGCAAAGCAACAATGACGTTCTTGTCTGAGCCGTATTTGAAGTCGTCCGCTTTGACCTCCTCTTCATAACGCTTAATTTTATAAGCTGCCTTCATACCCCGAAGGATCCGCTTCAGGTTCCATTCGATGATGTAGGGGCCAGTTGCAGTGATGATGCTTGTCTCCTCCGCACCCTCTCCAGTATTGAATTTGGCGGGAGTAAAGTCAACGGACTTTCCAGTCTCATGGTAGAACTGGGCCACATGCTCAGGGGTAAGTGCGAGTCGTCGAGGATGCGGCTTGTCATTGGCAGCGAAAGGCTTCTCGAAACCAAGCTTGCCCTCGTTCTTTCCAGACTTTTGTTGGGCATCAACAAGCAGGATGTAGTTCTTGGTTGTTCCTAAGATCCATCGGCCATCGGCAGAAACGTCAATACCAGTGATGGGGTCACCAAGTGCAGGAAGCTGTGTCTTGGCTCGAATGCCGAGCCGGTCAAAGAGACGAATGTCACCCTTGTTACTTGCAACAGCAATGTAGCCCTTTTCAGTAGTTGCGAGGGCAGAGAAGTCGTTCTTCGAGGCATATTGCTTCATATCGGCATCAACAAGCTTGTTACCAGATAGACGGGGATCAACTCGGTAAAGAGCGTTGTTTGAGACGCCCAGGAAGGTCTGTTCAGAGGTCATCTGCGCAAACTTGTTCTCGGGGGCAAATGTGACGACGGGGATGTCATCGTGAACGTTCCACTCATCCACAACCTTTCCATATTCAAGGTCCATACGGTAGAGCTTGTTGGGATCAATTTCATTCTGTAAGATGAGATCTCGATCCTCGCTGTGCAGCATGACTTTCTTCGGGTTCATGAGTTTGCCTGAAGGAGTTGTGACTTTGGAGATGTTCGTGGAGAATTCGAGGTGATTGTTAGGTGTATGTTTGAATACACCGATCTTGGAGCCGCGAACGACGAATGAGCGGTCGTGCTTGTAACCGACAGCCAATTGCGAGTTGACCTCACCATCAGCGTTCTTGGGGAAGCTACTATCGTTCTCCTCATCTGTGTCGTACTCCTCCTCTTGCGCGCGATCATCCTCCAGCTCTTCCTCTTCCTCCTCTTCCTCCTCCTCTTCCTCTGTGGAAGGCGCGTCTTCCATAGTTAGGTCGCCAAATGCGTCAAGAACATATTCGCGTTCTTTGTCTTGCATCTTCGTCCACTTGGTCTCGTTCAGCTTCTCCCAGATGGCTTGCATAATCGCTTCTTGAAACTTTTCCAAGGTGGGCTGATCCTTAAATCTGAGAAGCCATGATCGCGCAGTTCCATCACTACTGAAATGATTGAAGACGAAAGAGAGATATTCGAAATCAAAGACGGGGTTGAAGTCAGCGACGACAGGTGTACCCAGATACGCCTTATCGTTCGACTCAATCTGGAGCCAGTACTCCCATTTTCCAACTTCTGAGACTTGAGCAATGACGGAATCGTCAACGAGAGCGAAATGACCAGGCTGAGGGTCAAAAACATGCAGTTCAGCCACAACAGCGGCATATATCTCTAGAGCCTCGGGAGGGTTGCTAGCGTCTGAACCAGTCAAGACTGGGGCTTCAATTTCCTGTTCGGGCACGAAGGCAGGCTCACGCTTAGCAGCGGAGTTTGCCTGGGTCTTAGACAACATATCGTCGACAGATTCGATAGATCGAGCCAACGTTGGGCTATGCAGGGGACTAGCAGGCGGTATCGGGTCCTCTTCTTCGAATTCGAACTGCTGAAGGTCGGAGGCCGTTGCTGTAGAATGCGACTTGCGATATTTGCGCTCGTATTGGCACTGCTGAGCAACTTGCACAAACTGCTGTACCTGGGATGATGTAACGGAAGGGTCGCAAACGAACTGGAAGAGGTCACCGGTATCACCGCTTAAATCCTTCCAAGCAAGAACTTTGTCACCACTCTCGCGAATCTCGGAACGGAAATATAGAGCCTCGTCGAGTAGGAAGGTCTTCTCGTCTTTCTCAGATGCGAGGGCGTCGATTTCGGCGTCTTCACCCTCTTCTTCGGCAAGAAGCTCTGCTTCACCTTCTTCAAAGACGCGCTGAACAACGAGTTGATACTGGAACTCCTGGTTTGTGCGTCGAATGCGGATAGCCGAGTCTCGAAAAATGAGTTCAGAGTATCCCTTAGGAGATAAAGGTCGAACAAGGTAGAGCTGTCCCTGTGGAAGCTCGATCAATGCCTCCTGCGTGCTTGAACCGAATATCAGTTTGCCGACTTGAGAACGATAGTGTTAGTAGACTTGCACGAGAACGAAAGCGGCGCGGCAGAAGGGGGGAGATGCAGAAGCGATGGTAGAGATAAGGCACAAAGCAGCGAGGCTGTTCCTCTTTATGCTTAATATGTAGATGTTGGTTGTAAGGTGGGAGCAGGGATGATGCGGGGCAGTTACTTACTTCCTCGTAAGGCGAACATGCTGACCCTGGGCTCTCAACAGAGGAAAGAATCGGGCAAAGATAGAAAGAAAGTCTGTGATGAGACACTTGCACGGTTGATGTTATTGTTGTAGGCGCTGAATCAGGGAGTCGTGGGGAGTATTTCCCTAAGCTTAGGATGGAAGATGAGGAAAGGAGGAAGGTGAAAGTCGACGATGCTGTCGGTGCACGACAAACAAATAAAAAAGCTGTGACGTGACAGGACACCAGAGCAGGAACAGGCAGAACCGGGTCAAGAACCTTCCCATTCGCTCACTAGGGCACCTTGGGTATTTCTTTAGGCACGGCAGGTAGCTCCCACGTTGTCTTGTGACAGCAAAAAGGAAATGGAAATTGCACCAAAGGCGGCCAGCATTGACTGAACCAACAGCTTAGGCAGGATCAAGCTTTGAGGGTGTAAGGAGGACGAGTGCGTCATAACATGGAGGAAGTACTGTATGAGAAAAAAGGCCGTGACTGCCTCCCGCCTTTTGCTTTGTGTACTTTGAAGAAACCTGGGTTGGAGGGGTCATTGAATGTTTGCCACAACTGACGTGCGCCACTGAGGCTAGTGGACCAGGGGTATCTGGAAATAATTACAGCCCAGGCCAAGGAGCATTAGGAGGAGATTGGCTTGGGAGAAAGAGAAAGCTCGAGATCTCTATTCTAAGCGAAAAAGAAAAAAGAACCTAGGGATGCTCAGTATGAACTTAGGGAGTCTTGAGGTTAGCTATTTCTGGCATAATGTTTTGTTCTTAAGAATAATAATATTTTTTATCGAGTTACTCCATATAAATGACCACATAGATATAGATACTTGAACTGCGATTCACGACAATGTTGATTAGCTACGTCAACTGCTAGTAATACTAGTGACATAGATCTTAATTCATTAAAACCAAACGCATACAATAGTTTGATGGAATTTCCCACATGTGCCTTCCAGCCATCGCTCTCAGATGCTGAATTCATTCTAGCATATACAGGATCCCCAACAATGATGAGGCAAATGTATATGTCCTTGCTTCGATCAGAGTTCACTTTCAGCCTGAGCGCGAATGCTTTCCTCCTCTTCCTCGCCGGCTTCATATCCCTCCCACTCATTAGGTGGTTCCGGGCGAGAAATACCGGCAAATCTATCTACAGCCAACCGGGCCACATTCTTGCCCATCAAAGCACTTGTTTCCATACATGACACGAAGCTCTCAATACCAGACGTGTAGTATATGCCGTCGCCGATAATAGGGTCCTCAAATGTGACACGAGGGAGCTCAACTGGGTAAGAGTTGAACCAGTGAGGATGATACCAAGAGATAAGATTGGAAGCATTTGCATCGTCTTGTAACTTTCCAGAAATCACAGAGTCTGGGATATCGGTGCCCAAAAGACGTGTGAGAAAATCGGCAGTGAGGGGCGTGGGCGAGAAGATCTTATAGACACGCTCCTTCTGACCTGTCTTAGGGTTGACGAGATATTTCAATGTGCTAATAGAGTAGAAGCCAGTACGACCGACTCCCTCGGCCCCCTTTCTTGGTTCTTCGTCTTCACCAAGAGTAGTGTAAACAGTAGCAGGCGCTTTGCTTCCGGCCTTCAAGCCAAAGAATTCGGGACTAAGCTCCAATGGTGATGCAAATAGTGTAACGTGCAGTTTGGTATAGGGGATCTCATCGATTTTGCGATCGAGAACACCCTCTCCAGTTTTTATGTTACTGAACTGCCAGGGGTTGGCGATGATGACGTTGTCAAACTCGACATCATATTGTTTCGAAGTGCCGTCCTTTGAGCCGGCATCTTTCGTTGTGATGACATACACTGGCGAAGATGACCAAGCTTTCTTTTGGACTTTTTCGATTGAAGTCACGGTCATGTTGCGAGAGATAGAAGCTCCGCTCTCTATCACCATATGCTCAAAGATACGCCAGTTGCCGCTATCCACAGACATTGCGTTGTCGGTTGCCAACGAAACCTATCGTAATTAGGCAAGAAGCGTGCAAGGGGTCATATCTTGCACTCACCAGAGTCTCCAGACCATGAATATAAGCCAGGTTTGAAGCATAGTTGACACGTGTGCCAACCTGTAAGATCTCACGAGCGAAACGAGGATCAATTTCCTGTCCAGTTAGCTATCACCTGTTTCCAATTCAACAGTTTGAACTTACGTTTCTCTTTAACATCTGTTCTCCCGTTATACTTGTAATCTCATTCCAGCCCAACTGTTCGGCTCTCTGAGTGAGCGACTTGAAAGGAAAGTAAGGGGCTTCGTATAACTTGAGGAAATGTTTGACCATAGCATCCACGATTTGTTTAGACCTGTAGGGTGCGAGCCCATATCTCCAGAACATCTTGGCCAGATCCCACCATGCCCAGGACCCCTCGGTCGTCTGGAAGACGAACTCGTAGCCATCCCATATAACAGTCATATCATCCTTTTCGAGACGGTGGGGCTCGCTCACTGGGAGATGGTAGCGTTCACTGGCGTTGGCAAGAATATGATTGGCACCAACAAAGATAGACGCGCCGAGCTCGATGGGCAGAGAGGGATCATTATACGCAGGGACTGTCAATGTGCGGCCTCCAATGCGATCCGTCTTTTCAAATACGGTGATATTAATAGCAATATCCTCTTCTATAGCATATTGCCATAAATGAAAGGCTGCCGACGACCCAGCAGCTCCAGCCCCTACACTCCAAGTTAGTATATGCCAGTCCTGATACATGGATTGACCGGCAACACTGTGAAGGAATACTTCTGGAGCTTGGGGTTTGTGTTTTAATCATGTCTCTCAAACACCGAAATCAAGTACGAACCAATGATGGCAACGTTTTTAACATCTTCTGCTCTGCACAGGACACTTGCGAGAGCGCCGAGCAGAGCCAAAGGTAGCATGCTGGTTAAATACACCATGTTTCATGATAATGGGATGAATGTGTAGAATCCAGGTCGCCGTGCATTCCGATGGGAGAAATCGAATGATGACACGAGCGAGACGTGAGCATCGATTCACGTGACGCAGAAGCAGTTGGCTCCAGGCAAGGACAGCTAAACAAGGGGTCCAATTAAATCTAAATCCGCGGGGAAATAAGCAGCACGATATGTAGTCCCCTGTAAAAAGGAAAGAGGACTGATTAAGTTGGCAGTTTGAACAATTACATTGTTTGGAAGTATGGCTTTATATCAGTAGATCATGGATGGATCATTCACAAGTCAAAGAGGACTATCAGTACCGACGCTCGGTTAAAATCAATTAGCATTCATGAGAACTAGCGCGCAACGGCCACCAAGACAATAAGGTATTGTTTCAACAACAAATTTGGTATCTCAATGTGCCACTAAGTTCCCTAGTGTTTCATCCTTGTGAAATATAGAGAACAATTCATACCCAGGCCCACGCCGTTTTGCGCAACCCTTCATCTCGTAACAAAGATTATCCAGGGAATCATTATCCATCCTCATAAACGCCAAGCTAAATGCAAAATAATGCAACCTTCCCTTAAAAACAGAGACTAGAGGTAAAGAAGAGATTATACAAGAAATCCTTTTTTAGCCTTCCGTATTCGTGAAATCCGTAACCCCTGATCAAGTCGTGAAATATGAAATATGTGATAAGTGGCCTGGAATAACAGGTGAAAATTAAGCGCTTTCCTCGCTACTGCTGTAACCACTTTCAATCGCTCCAGCAGTATCAACAGAGCTCTCATCATGTGAAAGCGCCGGGTTGGCGCTGTTACTCTTACTTGCGCCCCGAGCAGTGCCAGCAGCCGCAGCAGCGCTACTGGTACGGCGTGCGGCTTGTCGGGGCCGATTTGGCAACGCCTTTGGGTCTCGATTAATGTCATAAATATTTTGATTGGGCGAATCATCAGGTTCATCACCTTCTTCGTCGCCACTGCTAAGATCAACGCCATCAGGATAACCGTGTGAACGGCGTTGCACTGTCCGTTGGCCAACAAGATCTCTCAAGGACGAAGACATGTCGACATCATCTGAATCATCATAATCGTCATCGGCTGTAGATTCGGTGGGGCTGAACGGCGGAAAGAAAATTGCAGGAGGAGGCAGCGAAACTGGTGTCAGCCGCTTGATACGGCCTGACATGTATTCGATCTCAATGGGGAGAGAACGCGTAGCAGGAAGCGATTTTGAAGCTCCCAAGTCCGGCGAGGACGTCGACATAGTCGCCAATCGCCGAATGATACCATCCGTGTTTTCACTAAACCTTCTACCGCAAACTTGTGGTAACGTAGACAAATCGTCTTGCTTAGGTCGCTTGGTTGAAACAACAACCATGAAATGGTCTTCTGGTAAAACTCCCCCTAAGCCGCAAGGCTCAAGAGGGAAGTGCTGCATGTACTGTGCCTTATCAGACCACGTGAAGTCAAGATCAACATCGCTCAAATCGTCGGCATCATCTGTCAGGCTGGGGGGGTCTTCACTATCGACATCCATCGCTGAACTTTGCTGACTAGACAAGAGCCCACGATCGGTCAACGGCCGATAGTTGATGAAAGAACCTGAATCTGTTCGTCGGAGAGGTGATGGGGGGACCTTGAAGTTATCTTGATCTGTCTGGGTCTGACCAGCAGCGCGCATCTGCGTCGTTGGCGACATATCTCCGGGATCTCCAGATAGATCTGTGCAGAACGGAGCACCGCTATAGTAGATAATGGCACCATCATGGCGGCGCTTCCTGCGGCTGGAGGCTCCGGAGCCACTTAGCCCCCATCTCGATTCACCAATATTACTTTCCTCTGGAGGACCGAAGGAAGAAACGGTTTCATCGAGTGATGTCTGGCCACCCGATGAATCCTGCTGAGCGAACAAGGGCTTGTAATGGAAACTTTCGGATGGAGCACAAAGCTGTGGGTCAAACTTCAAGCCATTTTTGCTTGAGCTTCCGGACTGGAACTCGTCGCCTGTGGAACGCCCAGTTTTCTGACGCTTGCGCTTGTTTTCCATTCCGTCCTCAGTGTCGTCTGTAGATGGACTCTTTTGAGAATTATATCCAGAGCTGTCACTGCTGAATCTTGTTCCCTCTGTTCCACCTCGCCATCGAATCTTTCGGCCATCAGGAGATAGCTGAAATTTTGTGCTTATTCCTGAAACAGCTGAGCGGACAAAGTCGGGCGTCACATTGATCATATGAAGTTGAGCCAAGTTGCACAACAAATTCAGATAAACCCATCCCTCGGCATCAGGGTGCACATCCTGACTATGTTGTTCGGCTAGCAGCTCCGGAGGTACTAAGCCCAGATGGCGAATATAGTCCATGTTCTCGGCTGGAACCTGAGCACGATCAGGGTCTAAATCACGAGGCCGTGTGGGCCGTTGCTCGGGCAAGGTCGTCATGGGGGGAGTAGTGTTTGTGCCTGACCCTGTGCTGTTGCCATTACCACCGGACTCGGTATTGTCGCCATTGGAATTGGAGGCAGATGCATTGTCAGCAGATCGACTCTTTTTACCAGAGTGACCAGATTGCTGCTCAAGGGGAAGAATTCGAGCTTCTCTAGTGGGCTCTTTACCGCTGGTCTGCAAGGCTGGCGGTTCGTGGATCGAATTTGAGGTGTTTGAGACAGTGGGCTGTGTCTCGGCGACAACTGGTGCCAGAGCTGCAGAACTTCCACTAGGCAACACGGGCTGCTTCTTCACCACATGGCGCCCACCAATCTTTCCGGTGAACAATTGTTCAAGACGGCGAACAACAAGCTTCTTTCTCTCTTTCTCCGTCATAATCATGTGTCTCGGGTATAACCCTTCGGGGATATCACGGAGGTAGCTTTCAACCGCCTCAGACGACTTGGCCTGGGAACCCATGCTAGGACGGCTCAAAGACGTTCCCGAGTTGGCGCCGGTTGACATAGAGGCGTATGCAGAATCGGCTGGGCGAAAATTTGACCCTGAGGAAGATGAAGCATGTTTCGATCCAGATCCAGAATACATGTTTTCGCGAGTAGAGTGTCGAGATTTCTTTTTCTGTGTTGATGACGCGTTGGGAGACCCTTCAAGACTTGCAGCGAAATCTCGGAGTGTTGCCTCCAACTCTCTCTTCTTCTTTTTCGGCAGTCCGTGAACCTTGATTTCGAAGAGCTTCTCCTTTCGGAGCATATCGGGACCGGTGTTTTTGTATCGCTTAAGCTCCTCCCTCAGCTTCTGTATCTCTACCGTGAGATCATCGATGACACTTCTGTAATCGTCTGCACTGCTGCTATGTGCCGCAGTGAGCTTAGGGGGGGCGAGTTGGCGATTGTAGTACATCTTCTCTTCATTCGAAGAATCGGACTCTTTTTGAAAGAAAGGGGGGTCAACTGCCAACCCAATCAGTCTCCTACTCAATTCAATTTCTAGCACTGGCTCTTACCTTCCATAACGTTGCTGTCGAAAGTTGCCGTTGGGTTTTGATTTGACTGGTCAAACCATGTGTTGGGATCGCTCTGACCAGTCTCATGACTATCGCCCGATGAGTTTCGTCGAGGTGATCCTGTCTTAGTTGGCTTGACAGCGGGTCCTGAGCCTTGTCCGGCGTTGATTGATGCATCTTGTGCCAGTCGGTGATGGCGCAGGGTGACAGAATTGGCGGGAGAGGTACGTCGAGGTAGAGGATGGCCAGTCTTGGACGAAGACGGCGGAGGTTGCGTTCCGTGGGAGGTGGTTTCGTTAAGTGGCATTGTTTTTCATAAAATTGATGGATGGTTTAGCATTTCCAGAACTGTGAAGCAGCAAGCATATCGTGAAAAATGGTCGCCGAGAAGGGTCCTGGTATAGACCTAGGGGTCCGACGATCTGTGACGTAGGGCCTGGAAGCACCTTGCAATGGGCTGAGAGCCTGAACGTCAGGGGAATAATTAGCACAATCCAGAGGTTAACGAAGCAGCGGGATGATGGAGGGTATGAGCAATGAAGGTTCTCACAGACGACAGAGACGAGCTCCTATTGGCTGCGGAGTAAGGACTGATCGATCGATCGAGGCTTCATCGCCAAATGACGAAAGATGATGAGACGCGGGTTACACTGTCTCAGAGGGGCAAAATACCTGGTGTTTTTGGGACACTCACCGTTTCCAAAAACTACTTCAAGGCAATTAGAGCCTTCTGAGGTATTCCTCTGCCAAATCTCCAAAAATTCTCCGATTTAACAAGACGTTGATTGATGGTTTTCCGAAAAGCGTCGTGGTATTTGCGTGGGTGGTATTGAATTGGCGCGAATTAGAACTTATCTCCACAGTCAAGCCGAGCCACAAACAAAGGTTGCATCCACCCGAAAAAGAGTCGCAGTCAGTGGTGGTGATCTTTGGTCGAACGAGGAAGCTTTTGGAAGCTTGGCTTATTCGCTACCGTAGATAAATCGTTCGATGTGCCAGTCCTCGTTGGTGCTCCAATATGAGTCGGAACAGGTTTGCAATAATGCAACACTCTGTGATTTAGTACTTCTTATAATTTGCTGCCTGATTGTGAATTTAGATCGTTGTGCGAGTTACTGAAGTCGGTGGCTCGACGACGCGTTCGTGGTGAGGTGTTGATACGAAATGCCGATCAAATAAAAACCTGCCTCCCCGAGTGTCGTGTAGTGAAGACAGGAAGCCTATGCGGTGCAGAAATAACAAAGATACTACAGCTTCAAAGGCTGAGATGTGTTGGAAAGAAGAAAGAGCAAGCGGTGGAGTCAGTATTCCAACGGCGGATATATGAGTAGACCAGGGTGGCACCAAGGTGGCACTGAAGTTGAGGGGTGTGAAGAAGCTGGAATTAGGAGAAGCGACTGCTTACTGCCGTTGCACGGAGCTGAGGGGGCAGAGAAGGTCTGGACGAGTGGACGGGATTGGGGTCGAGGAGTCCAAGCTGAACCTGAAGAGCCCAGGAGTCAAGTTAAGTTCAAGAAACAAGAAGAGCAAACAAGCCACAAGCCGGAAAACCCGTCCTGGAAAGATACTTAACAGGAGGAATCTTATTAAGGCTGAAGGCCGATGGCGAGTCTGGGGGGGCAAATTCAGGACAGTGGCAGTGGCAGTGGGAAGAGGGCATTCAGGGCCTCCACCAAATAGATGCAGAAGAGTTTTGTCTTCACTCCTGGTGCAGTCGAAGACAGATGCGCACCCGCCAGGGCAGCCGAGTGCCGGGGCGCGGCGGCGGCACCCATTCACAGTAGGTACAAGCAAAAGGCGAAGGCGGCGAGGGGGAAAGGTTGGGTTGAGCGAGGATGCCAGGTTGGGACCAGGACGCAAGAGCTAGAATGGTAGATCGAGCCCTCATTGCTCCGATTTCCAAGTCGTTGGAGAAGCATAGAGATCAGAGACCATCGGACCCAGAAAAAGCCAAAAGCAGGGACCTCCTCTAACGGGCTCAACTAGCGCCTCGGTGCACCACTCGATGGTGTGGACCTCTAATTCGTTCACCCCTTTCTTCAATGACCACGCCAACCCGCTCATGATTTTATTCCGTGACCCGCTAGGGACCAGGTTTATATCAGGGCAGACTTTCAGGGTCGTTGTTGAATCCTATTACGATCACACCCCTTTGACTTGTCACCTCCGTCGCCTTCGCTTACGCCCCAGCTTTGTCTGAGTGCGGGGGCTAGAAGAGCATATCTTGACCAATGGAGAATCAGCTTGTTGGATGAAAGAAAAGTGAGGCTCAGTGTCTTCCACAAATTTCCATTAAGTGATGAGCTGCCCTGTTTTCTTTCACCCTTCGAGTCAAAGTTGGCTGACGATCTTGGTTTTTGTCTGTCGTCGGCTCAGGCTTGACCAAGGCGAATTTGGACTGGAGGCTTCCAGACTCCCGACGAGTGCGAAATAGAATCTGGCACTTTGTGCATTTGCCCGGATGCTTTTCATTTACCGAACTGACTATCGACTCACATGCTGTCTCCCAAATACATTGCTTCGGTTTCTTGGATACGCGTCAAGTCCCCTGATCTCTTATTGGCTTCGAACTATTAAATGGCCCTATTGTTCTGCTCAAGACACGGCCAGAAGAGCCGGCGGTTCTGAAATCCAACACAGTTCGGGTCAACTAAAGACCAGGCCAATTATCGAGAGTCAGGGAAATGGGCTGTGGTGGTTGCTAGATACCCACTCTATACCCGAAACTCAGCTCTGCCAGGAAAATGATCTCCAGTCATCTCAAACACAAACAAACCAGATACAATGTTAAAAGGCAAACATCTGCGATCGCCATTCTATGTTGCTATCTTTCAGTTTCCTTTCCTTGCTTATCTGAACAAGTATTTCGCACTTGTCACCTTATCATCTCACGATACCCTCTTTTGATGTGTGGGATATCCTGACACAAATCACCGGGAACCGGACTAACGGTGTTTCTGGCTGGAGACCACGCGTACCTAATCCCTGACAGGCCCATGCACGTCCCAAAACCCTTTCCAAGTTTTTGATATTCAATTTCGTGATGCCTCTGCAGTGCTTGCCTGTTGCAGTTTACAGCAAGCTAACATGCTCAGACACAGCCTTCTCCGGCGTGCGATGTGACACGATGTATGTAATCCAGCCATAACCCCTAGGAACATGTCATTGACAACCCAACTGAGGCTCTCGTTTGCCGATCATTTGCCATGTGACGTCGATCCGTCATCCGAGTGAGGAAATCCAGGGTCCTTGCAAGGTCGAGTCCCCTGAGCGCTTGGAACATTTCGAATGGTTTCTACAGACCGGAATCTCGATTCCTTGTTTTTGCCCAGGACCTACGTAGTGGATGACGGATGAAAGCAAGAAAATATTGTGACAGTAATGCCATATATTTAAGGTTTCCAACGGGTTTTCTGAAGAAAGTCACGAGATTGACAGGACAATGGCAATCGTCCAATCGCGACGATTCTCCGTCCACTCCTACACAAGTGTGTTCTTGATAGACAGGGGCAGGTTCCTACAACACCAAAAATGTATCTCCGATCAGATGCACACCTCATCAAACCCGATTGTCCGTGGCAATATTACTGGTATATGCCAAACTTTGAGATGCGAATCGAATTCTCAAAACCCGCAAAAGTTCATGTCTTGAGTGGCAATACACCTCTATCGCGCATTGCCACAACTCTTTCGGATATAAGCGACGGGATACGTTCTGATTGGGTAGATTGGCGCTTCAATCTTCCCGATCTCGAGGAAACGCAGCTGTAGCTCGGATCGAGCTCCACGGGACGACCCTTTGTGCAGCTGGATCGGGGACAGGCTTGAGCAAAGATGGCTTGGGTCCATCGAAAACATCCAATCCCTTGTTTCGTTTGGGAGGTTGATTTCTTGCACAAGTGTCGATCAACGTCCCTGAAAAGAGAAATCTAGAGGCACCCTCTTCATTGAGGTTTGACTCACTCCTTATGCCAAAATGCGATCCCCAGATGATGGGGATTTGAATAATCTTCATGTTGATCACCCGTTTATCGTCGACACCGCTCCCCCCTGGATCTAGAATGGATGAACGTGTTGATGAACGGTGGATTCGTTCGAGACCGTCATCAGGCACGAAGCTGTAGGCGAAGTGTCGTGGCCTCCGGTATGAAGGAAAGATTGCAAGATGAAGCGCAAATCTTGATGGTTGTACTTTGGATCTTGTCCTTGTCTTATCAGAGATCGATCACTCTATTGCATCGTACAATCGGAAGATCATGAAACCCTTACTTTACACCATCATGGCGAAGCACAAACATCCTAGCCCCCCACCCCCAAATAACTTTCAAGGTCTATCGGGACGGCCCATGGGTTTGATCTCTACTAGGCGTTACAGATGTGTACACGATGTGTGAAACATCCTGACCACTTGCAACGGATGGATGAGCTTCCGTGTTCGGTTTCATGCCTAGTAGTATGGACCAGTTCTTTACAGCGCACAGCACAGAAGCTTAATTACAGATTGCTGTATAACAAGTGCGACCGTCGTCACCATCAATTACTCAAGTCTTCCGTCTTCATGTCATACATATGCACGAGCCACAGCGGTTGAGGGGCAAAGCACGTGTGTTTCTGCTTCTTTGTCTATTCACCGCTTGACAGGTCCAACCTAGCATTCGGCCGAAGGTCTCGACTTTGTGGCTGTTGCTTATTTCCGCTCGATCTTCGGGACCTTGCCATTCCCCCACGATCGTCACCAGAATTGGTACGTATACCAATAAGACAGCAAAGCACAGCTGGACCCTTCCTCTCTTGGCTCCCACATCAAAACTACGTAGATGCGTGAGCTAACTCGCCCTTTCGGGGACCCTTGGCCGCCGGAGCGGGACCCCTTGACCACTAGGATGTTTTAAGGATGCTGTTCGAGCGTCCCTGGCAGATATCTGCTGTTCGAAGCCACACATAACCCCTGGGCGATCGTCGAATTGAGACGAAGTGACGACTTATTAGAGAGAGAAGAGCATGTGGCTCGTGAGGTTACACGGATCTGAAGCACTGTGGATTCCGATCGCCCAGGATGCGGGAGCTGATCTGTGATCTGACCCTTTCGTACGCGGCCCCAGACTTACTGGTAAACGTGTACACCATTGGCTAAAAGCTTTGGTGTAAGTTGAGCCTCCATAGTATTGTGAAGTTGCTGCAGCTGATATGCTCCTCATAACCTACCATCACGATTCCTTCTCCTTTCACTCATCCAATCTGAGGAATTCAAGTATCTCAAGACTTGACTTTGATTTAGCTTTGCTACCACTTTCCCCATACTTTCGGGGACAGTCCCTTGGCAATCCTGTCACCATAGCAGACGAAAGTGGTCTTTTGCATGGGAAAACGCCTATTCCATTAGGTTCCTGATAGGAAACGGGGTTCGCACTTTACTTGTTTGTATCCATCCTGGTTTGACCCAAGAAATGCGCTTGTGCAGTACTCATACTGTCGGTATATTATCCCATATGATGGCTGGGACAATTATGTCTAGCTGATATGGGAAGTCCAGCTGTCAAGAAAGGGCATTATTGGTTTTTAAGATTAAGAGATCATTAACCACCTAATCTCAATTCCCATATCACACACCGAACTTCATGCACAGAGGAGATTTAGCAAGAGTGGTCTTGGGAATTTGCTGGCCAGTGTAGGGTAGACTAATTGTTGTGAGTGTTTCACTGCCGTTTTCTTCGTAAAATAAAGACAGGAAACAAGCAGAAAGTACCTAATGCACTCGCTATAAGGTCTACCCATCGGTGCCTCGA
Source organism: Fusarium tjaetaba (assembly GCF_013396195.1). Classification (NCBI taxonomy): domain Eukaryota; kingdom Fungi; phylum Ascomycota; class Sordariomycetes; order Hypocreales; family Nectriaceae; genus Fusarium; species Fusarium tjaetaba. The sequence continues at coordinate 20,326 of NW_023501275.1, read as the reverse complement.
TCCACCCCTTCAGAAACTGGTATTATCAATCGATTTTATTGATGGCCTTAGAGCGGACCAATCCCCTTGGATATTTGTACCGATACAGGCAAGAAACTGAGAGGCAACGCTATTCGTCTCCATTACTGGTCGTTTTACTCTCTTAGGATTACGACTCTATGTCTATGCAACCGAGCATAACTTCTAACGCTGCCGCCCTCAACTCCAGAGTCATCGCATCGACTCACGCGCAACAATAACCAACAACCCACAAATCGCTAATGCCACACCCACTACTGCTACACCATCCCAGGGACTTTTATTTTAGATACGTGCTCTCATCAGCGTCATAAACATTAAGCTTTTTGGAGAAGGGACTTGCCAGTCATCTCCTCGGGCTGAGGCAGACCCATGGCAGCAAGCACGGTAGGGGCAACATCACCGAGGACACCCTCGTCGGTCTTCTTGAGGCTCCAGCCCTCGGGGTAGTTGGCCATGAGGAGGGGCACCTTGTTTGTGGTATGGCTAGTCTTGGGCTTTCCATCAGGGAATTTCATTTCCTCAGCGTTGCCGTGATCGGCTGTGATGAAGAGGACGTAGCCCTCCTTCTTACAGCCCTCGAGAATCTTTCCAATGGCCTTGTCGGTGGCCTCACAGCCGATGACGGCAGCGTCATAGACACCAGTATGACCAACCATGTCAGGAGGGGCAAAGTTGTTCATGACGAAGGGGAATTTCTGCTCACCCAGGCGCTTGACAACCTGGTCGGCAACACCATCGGCAGACATCTCAGGTGCAAGATCGTAGGTAGCGACGGACTTGTTGGAGGGGACAAGATCCTGGGACTGATCACGGGTTTCGAGAGGGAAGACCTTCTCAACACCACCATTGAAGAAAAAGGTGACGTGAGCATACTTCTCGGTCTCAGCAATATGGACCTGCTCAACGTTTTGCTTGCCCAACCACTCGGCGAGAACGTTACCCATGTGCTGGGGCTTGAAAGCAACCTCGAAGGGGTAGTCACCCTTGTATTGAGTCATGGTGACAAGGGGCTTGATCTTGGGGTACTTGAAGTCGGGAAGAGGAGATCGATCAACATCGCCCAGAAGCTGGGTGATCTGGCGGACACGGTCGGATCGATAGTTGAAGAAGAAGACGGTATCGTCATCTGTGCTGCTGTTAGGGGTCGTGTTTGAAAAGCAACTATTTGAAACTGAACCTACCCTTGATGCGGCGCTCATCGCCGCCAACAATGATGGGAGTAAGGAACTCATCCCTATCAAGATCACCACCTCGCTCATATCGAGCCTTGACGGTAACAACGGGGTCCTCAGAGGCCTCACCCTCACCGAGGACAAGACCCTTAAGGGCGATCTCGAGGCGGTCCCAACGCTTATCGCGGTCCATGGCGAAGTATCGGCCAACAACGGTACCGATCTCACCGATGCCAATCTCCTTGGCAGTATCAACAAGTTCCTGCATATAGCCGGCGCCGGACTTAGGGTCGGTGTCACGGCCATCACCGAAGAAGTGGATGAAGACCTTTGGCACACCATACTCCTTGGCAGCCTTGAGGAGGGCGTAGAGGTGGGTTTGCTTGGCGTGCTGCTCTGGTGTAAGTGACTGATACTTGAAAGAAGGAACTGTATATGATATGACTTACCACACCACCGTGGGAGACAAGACCGCAGAGGTGTAGTCGGCCGTTTCCAGCAGCAGCACTCTGGAAAGTCTTCTTGATAACATCATTCTGGGCCAGCTGGCCGTTCTTGATGGTCTGGTCGATTCGGACAACGTCCTGCCACACAACGCGACCAGCACCAATGTTCAAGTGTCCAACCTCAGAGTTACCCATGAGACCCTCGGGAAGTCCCACCGCTAGCGATGAGGCCTCGAGCTCGGTGTAGCCCTTGGAGTCCTTGTAGAGAGCGTCCATGACGGGGGTCTTGGCGTTGGTGATGGCATCGCCGTCCTTGGGGCTGTCGGCAGAGGGAATGCCCCAACCGTCAATGACGACTATAAGAATGCAAAAACAACATGATTAGCCAGGCCAGCTCCAAATATATGAGGACAAAACACGATGTAACAATCCAGTCTGGTCGCGAGACAATTGGCAATTCCTGAGCGACGGGAGTAGTTATCTTCAGACGTTGCTTAGGATAACGAGACATGGCAGGGCTGTTGCTATCGCGATCGCGGGGCATGAAAATGGATTTGTTGGAATTTGGAGGGGGCGGGGCATGACGACGTACTGAGGCAGGCTTTTTGATCAGTCTTGGACATGATGACTACTGTCTGTTGGTTCTTTTTTTCTTGCACTGAAGCAGTGAGAAGAAAGAAGAAGAGGATCCAGGGAAAATGAGAAAGAAATAGACGAGGTATAAAGAAGAGGCTCTAGGAAGATAAGGATAAGACGGAGAGTAACTCGGGCCTGTCTTGAGTAAAAGAAATGATGCGTGATTTGATGGGCCCAGACACGACAGATGATTTTGCAGGGAAACACGTTGTAGTGGTGGGGGTTTGATGTCATGTCACTCACCAGCCATGATTTGTATTCACACTGTGCGTCGTATACATAAAGATCCTTTTTGTAACGTATAATGATGAGCTCACACTGTCGGCCTTTGACCCTTTTTTCCCTTTCGGACCGTCAACCCAACAACACAACGGCCCAATCGATCTTTTCCATTTGCCCACCACCAGCTGTGATAAAACTTGACACTATTACGAGCTTTTATGCAAGGCTGAAAGAACCCACTCGGCCTATTTCCCCGAGCTGTATGTAATACTGGTAGAGATACTCACCTTGAACTGCCTGCCGATATCATACTACACCGCATCCACGCCTACGTCGCCTGATTCTCTCCCACCATCCTTCCCGGACGAGCCCTCGAGCGGTCAAAGTTGAATCGAGTCATATCATAGAACGACAGACCATGTCTCCATCATCTGCATCTGCACCTGCATCCGCATCTGGCCCACACCCATTGGCCCTCCCGCCCACGTTCTCTCCGGATACTCTAGACGCCCTTTCGGAGCTCTCTCTCGTCCTCGCCCGCGTCCGTGCCGGTATTCAGTCGTCGGCTGGAATCACTACTGAGCCTGCACCGGGGACCACCGGTCACAACGCCTCTGGACCTACATTGTCTTTCAAAGATGTACCTGGAGCCACGGATAGCCTGAAACACAAGCTGCAGCGTGCTCGCGCACAGGTTCGTGAGCTCCCGGACATGGACCGATCCATCGCCGAACAGAATGATGAGATCCGTGACCTTGAAAGTCGCATCCAGAAACAACGAGCATTACTACAACGATTAAGAGATGAAGCCACCGGAAGAGATCGGAAAGATGAAATCAGCGCTGGTGACAAGATGGAGTCATGATACACGTCCAATATTTCTTATGATGGGCCACGTATGATTTTTGGAATTAGAGTATCACCTTTAGCAAGGTTGTTATCTTTCTTATCAGCAGGGTGTTTGGGGTTTCGCATTAAATGAAAGGATTTATGATTGCGCGTTGCGTTCTACCTAATCTGTAGATATGAAGCCTGTGGCTGGGTATGAATTTCATGCTTTAACTGTTCATCATGGTCATCACCTCCGTGGAATACCCAGCTTTTTCAAGGACTCCTCTACACTGACACCAGGCTGGCCAGGGACGACAGATCTCCAATGGTCATCACTGAGCCTTTCGTTTTCGGACAGAGTGGTCCAGTTAGGACTGTGACCAGCCTTGAGCCACTTAAAGTCATCGACCTGATCCCACTGGTTTTCTTCAGGCTCCTCAGCGTCAGTCATCTATGCGCCTGTTAGTATAGCTAATCATATACTAAGACTATATCTTACATAGGGCTCCGGCAGAGGTGCAAATCGCATGCCTGAGCAGTCCTCGATGATAGGATGACTACCACAATGCAGGTAGATGTCTACATTACTGCATTCATGAATCCGTACTTGCCTGGCTACAACAACTATAGTGCTGTCAGACACTCCTGTGATATGGACTGCGCCGTTGACACGACCCCCGACGATGAGGCTCTTGGACACGTTCTTAATAGCAAGGCCAGGGAAAGCTGAGCCCGAGGATGTCGGAATAGACATGTCGATGATACAATTCTTGAGATCAGTGAGGCTGCCCGAAGAGGTGGCACGGGACGCTGAAGACGGTAGAATAATGTGTAGCCCTGAATGATTCGAAATGCTAATGTTCTTGGCAGCCGAGAAGCTGGGCTTACGAAGGGACGATGCGCTGGGTCGAGCCATCTCTTCATTGTAATTTTTGTACGCATCCTTAGGAGGTAATTCGCCGAGAGTGTCTTCTTTTACCGCCGAAGGAGGACTGACGATGGTAGATACAATGGACGTATCATGCTTGGCCCGAGAATGGCTTCCAGGGCTAAGTCGAGGGTCGTTCTCAGGAGCGCCCATATCAACGTGGTCGGTTTTACGACGAAATTGAAATTTTGACTTTGGTGTGATTTTAGTAATTGTCTCGTTCAGTTTGTCCTGGAGAGTCTTAATGGTCTGTCGAGCATGTGAATGTCAGTCGAAGCAGCGAGTCAAAGAGGCCAGCTGTGTTACCTCGGAGTACTGTTTTCTATCATAAGAAGGTGTGTAATCGGCAGCATCTGACACTTCGTTTTGTAGCTTGGCGATACTGGCTAGAATGTGGTCAATGGCCTCCTGGCGCTCACCACCGACACTTGCAATGGATGGCAGCTCGTCGATCAGGTCTTGGAGTTCTACGTAACATGGAGGTTAGGCAATGGAGGGCATTTGAATACCTCAACATCCACTCTTACCTGTAACACTCTCCAGGAAATGGTTATAGAAACGTTGCTTAGGATCCATGGTGGCTGATTGAAGAATGACCTGATGGGTGGCAGCCCAAGGGTCGTGCTGATGGGTTGTTGTTTGAACCTGTGTTTCCATTACGAACAGTGTTAATACGAGTTACTAGCTCGAGTTCCCTTATGTGCTCTGCCTCGAAGAAATGTGAAAGATGATGTTGTAGCAGATGGTGTCAAGAAGCGGATGAGAAGGACTTTGTATGGGTAGTGCAATTGACCTATGACAAAAACAGACATGAATCAGAGAACTGGGAGGCCGATTTCACGTTCTGATGGAGACGTAATAAAGGGACTCTGGGCCGAGGATGATCTCTCCAGCCTTGGAGATATATATGCATGACAGTATCAAGAGACCAAGAGAACGTGTCAATCACTTACCAGGAAGTGAAATAAGCCGCAGCAGGTGATGCCAAAATGTGCCTCTAGTTTCTATTACCCCAGAGCGCTGCACTGCTACCCCTCGTCTCCGTACGACTTTGGCAACGCTTCCTCAGCTTTCAGGGTCACGACTTGAGGTCTTGTCGAACCAGCAGCTGGTAGTGACGTCAATGCCGCCTGATGGGGCCGACGAGAATGGGAAGATGCTGTTGAAGGTGGTGATGAGTGGAGCAGCCTGCCCTGAGCGGTTGGGGGATAGCCTGTTCGAGATGGATGGACGGGATGAATTGATGGATGGTTCGGCAGGACAAGTATTCGTCAGTGACAAATTGGCGGGCGTCACAAGGCATGGGACAGGAAAGGGGAGGTGTTTAGGTGTGCTGCAAGCGTGGTGTTGTTGCCAAACGATGGCACCACTATAAATCGTTCAATTCTTTAGAGCTGGGTTTGACCATACTTCGTAGATAAAAGTACGGCGGGGAGACTTGGGGAGGGTTCTAGACCCTTTGAATAGGTAGTACCTAGGAATGGTGGGTCAATGCCTATTCTTCAAGTTGCAAAAGACGATGGAGAATGAGAGCACATCGGCGTATCGTACATTTGGTAGAGCGGACCGAACAGGAATTCGAGAATAACCCGACGATCTGACAATGGCTTCGTTAGACACTTCTATTGGTGTCCTGTAAGTCACGCTGGCAACCAACCATCGGCAAGCTTGTCGTCATTGCTAGTTTGCACAGACATTTTTCGGACACAGCATTCGTATCATAACAACTTGTTAACTTCTTCTGGTCTCCGCCGAGGAGAAAACAAGGTTGGCGTTTTTAGGGGTCGGGGGGTCATTGAGCTTGTCTGAGTTCAACGCCGTGCAGCGTGGGGAACAATAGTGGTGTTGAGTATTGGAGAATGTTACATCATTGGGTAACCACTTCTGAAACTTAGAATTTGAGCTGAGAGGTCTCTACTGTAATCACCCAAGTCAATCCATGAAACATTGTGTACCTGCCTACCTAGCTACCTAAGTGTGGCTATCCTGGTTTTAGCCCAACTTGCTTAGGTAAATAGACATAGACATAGACATAGACATAAAAGCAAGTAGGCACAGCATGAAAGATAAGTCGTATGGACTGTACCTGTACCAACTGAAGTAACCCATGGGTGATGCAGGATCAAGAGGGCCGTGAATCCGGGGAGGTGGGGTTGGAAGAATGAAAGTTCCAATCATATTTCATGTGCGTAAGATTAGAGGATGGAAGCAATTGCAACCGAACTGCATAGCCGATTTACATCCAATGTGACGAGTGCCTTTGGTATTAGCCTGAGCCTGACCAACACTTGTAATTCATGACGATCAACAAATTGCTCGCACAATACGAGTCAGTATAGACGCCCGCAGGGGCTTCTGACAATCAACTGAGAGACGGCCAGATCTGGTAATTGTGCATCGATCGAGACCTACTCCGTAGTCTTGGGTTACACCATTTTCCAACGAGCAGAACTACTCGCTTTCACAGCAATCTATACAGAATTTATTGACACTTCTAGCTATTGTTCATTACTACTCAAGCAATTCTCATGTTTACCATTCATCTAGCCCGTCCATTATTCGCTGAGGTTCTTCTACCTGCATTGAACAATGGTGGGATATAAGGCAGCGGCATCCGCTTTGCTGGTCTGGCCTCTGTGTTCAACGCTCTCCACATCTCCCAGATGGTTGCCCGACGAGCGGGCAACATGCTATATTGTAGACTATACAAGTTCTTGCGGTTAATTGGCGGCACGAACTTGCCCGTCAGCAAGCAGAAGAAAACTTTTGGTGACAGGTAGTGCTTCCGGATGCGATTTGCCATCTGGAAGTATTGGTTGAACATGATCCGGAATGTCAGAGGAATCGACTAAGAATGGTGTGAGCGTGCTATGTTGCATACGAGTAATCGGTAACTACACACCTTGAGGTAGATAACAGACGTAGGCGGCAATCCATCAGCATTATTTGCTTTGTCGTGCCTATAGTCATGGCTACCTCGGAGCTCAAATCGTATGCCACCTGGAAGTCTCCTCTGATCTTTAATTCTCAACATAAGTGCAAATAAAGGAAAGTGGTTTAGACATGAAAGAAGGGTATCAAAGCCAGCCTTTAAAGAGATAATCGCCATCCTTGCGATGGCAAAGTTGAGATAGAAGACAGCAACTGTTGGCAAGAGGAAGAAGAGTAGCGTAAAGAGGATGGTGCCAACAAGGAGTTGATCTAAATCGTAGTCGCAAGAATCGATACGGTTACGGAGAACGTTGTGTTTCTTGCCGCGGAAAAGATGAAATAGTGACTGGAGAATGGTGAGCTGCCAATGGTATATACGTCCTGATGCAAGGTAGAACGAGTAGATGTGAATGGTCAGGGTGGAAAGCATATCAGAGAACATGGCAATCGGCATGCTAGCTCCAGCAAAGGAGGAGAACCCTATGAACCACACCATCTGGGGCAATGCTGGTGTTAGAGTTTCGATACAACCTATATTTAAGTCAGAAAGGGTATACATTCTTGAGAAGGTTCCCAAGACTCACTAGACCAGTAATCAATGACCCAAAGGAACAAGTCTCCTAAGAAAGCCGCCAGTTCACCATTGAGTTTGAGGCCAGCCGGCCAGCCCATGAGCCATGATATGCTGCTTTGAAGTGCGTCTACCGTATAGGTCTGGAGGAGATCCCCGATTTGCTCAGCAACCCAGTCTGCATTCTCAATAATATATGAACCTAGGGCGATTCCGATGATGACATCGTTGGCAACAAGCCATAAACTGTTGTAGAAACGGATATAATCTGGATGGCTAGTCGTGACACTTGCCCAGTTGTTTTTCCGTTGTCGCAATTTCATATACTGCATCGGCCAATAGCAAAACTGTTGTAGTCGTATCTCAACTTGTTGTGCTGTAGCCGATATATCTTTCAGGGCCGCATAACCAGGCTTGGCTCGAAATTCAAGCAGCAAGAGCAGCATCTCTGCTACAACGCGGTGGCCCATGAGAACAAGGACAAAGGTCTTGCGTATAGTAGGAAAAAGGTAGAGAGTAAACCATGTCCACAACTGAAGGATGACATAGTTTCGCATTGTCGATGCTGTCTCAACAACCCTTTCAGACACACTAAGGCTTCGGCGTGGTCTTGTTCCCAGCCGTCCCACATTTTTCTGCAACGTCTTCTCCAGCTCCCAAGACCAGTTTATCTGATTGATGATTTTAGGCAGGGCCCTGTCGCGTGCTGAAGGAACTCGTTTGAAAATGGTGTGCTGTTTGAGCTTCTCAACCAATTTGCGATTCTCTTCTTTCTTTTGGCGCTCTCGAGTCTCTTGCTCCCCTTCCGACACTGTTATGTCGCCTAACAAGGAACCATCATGACCAAGCGCTAGTGCAATCGGATTCAGCGAAACGTATTGCATCCCCTGGGGCTGAGGTCGATCATACAGAATAAGTTGTACGCTGACGGCCTTCGCGCATGTAATCTTTGGTTGCTTCGGATTTGAGCTGGTCGTAGCACAGAACCAAGAAGGGTCTGCGGCGGCTGCATCGATGGCATTCGAGAGACCAAGGACATGCATTGAGCTATGGCCACACATGTCGGTGATCTGGTTAGTCGGGTGAAGCTCGCTGCGGAACAAAGTACCGGCTTTGAGATGAAATTCGGTGTTTCGTGCCTGAGAACAATTAGCATACCCCTGCTATCGTATTGCATTACACCAAACAAACATCAACATCTTCGAGGATGGTTACAACAAACACATCCAATATGGAATTGCGCCATCCCACCACGACACCAGGGCGATCAGACTTGCGAATGTCCGTCGGCCAGAACACTCTCATCAGCCCATCATGCTCTACCATGACAAGCAACTATGTCAACTAGGACGTGTCTCTTAAAATGAACCACGCCTTCTGAGTTGTTCCCGCGCAGAGACACCAGTTCCCGTTCTTCTTGGATGCTGAACAGTTCTTGTTAGCCATTGTCAGCGGCTTCGGACGTTGCAATCGGGCGTACCAGATTCGTTTCTTTTCTGGCTAGGAAGACAGTCGGGGCGCAAATGGAGAGAAAGAGGACGGAAAGGGCAGCAAAGGCTTTCGCTGCGCGTGTCTTTGTAGTTATAGGTTAGCCCTGTAGAAGGTTGCGCAAGAAGGAGGGGCATGGACTCACGACAACACCGTTTTCCCAAGCGAAGATGGCAAGCTCATAGAGACGAGTGACGAGATCCCAACGGGCAGTAATGTAACCAGCGACGAAAATGCCGAGCGTCAGAATAGAAAAGGGGTGCATAGAAGCGCTATTCCTCGTGGCAGTACATGCCGTCCTCCGGTAAAAGGTTAGAAGATATACGGAGTAGAGTCTATGCCAAGCTGTTGGTGTGGGTTTGCTGGTGGGACGAAGCGAATGTTGACCGGAGGTTCGCAAAGTCGATAGTCCTGAATAACGACGAGGACGTTTGGCTATGAGCGTCAGAACTAACAAAGGGAAATAGGATGGAGGTTAAGAGGGCATTGCCAACTCAATGGAAGAGATCGAGTTGATTGGTTCCCCTTGCACGTTGTTCTGTCCCTGAAGAGCAACATGGAATGGACTACCAGTAACAGTGGGTCACCCAATCAATTAAAATCACGTGTGAGCGGCCTGATTCCGCATCCTTCAAGGCGATGACGATGGTAGGCAAAAACGATAGAAGCATAATATGGAACGGACGGGGAGGAGGAATTGCATGGTAGCAAAAATTATATGGGAGCCGAGTAGAGAGAGTATATGCATCAGGTATCCGGAGCTCTTAAGCACCTAAGATCCGAACAATCATATTTTCTTCATCCGGGACGCCGTGTTCTGCAACACACGATCCACGTTATTCTAAGAGCAATATTAGTAGGTTAGAGGGCATGGGAAGCAGGGACATATCATACTTCTTGGCCCAAGGTGTTTTAGATCGTTCTCTTTGTTTTCTTCCCGGGCCTCTTCCACTAATTTATCCACACCTCGATCCTTTAGAGCAACCTGTGGTAAGTGAGCAACAGGAAGTCTGTGACCTTTAGAAGAAGAGTACCTTAAGACAAGTTTGGTATTCTTTAAACATGTCCGCACATTCCTTGTTGTCCTTTTCTTGGCCTCGAAGGTACTCTGTATATGTTCAGCTCCATGTCACAGTAGATATCGAGATACATACTTTCGCTGTACCATTTTAAGAAACACGTATCATACCGCCTAGAGTTCTGTATAAGATGGAGCTCTTATCATCATATGTGACGAACTTACTCTTTAACCTCGTTGCACTCTGGAGCTAATGAAGCTGACATTTTGAACTGGTGGTGGTTAATGATGTAAGATAATTGAAGCATAAAGAAATCTACGCAAGAGGAAATACTTACCTTAGGTTGTCCCCGGATTTAAAGACGCCAAGCTACACCTAAAAGCCACTCCACTGGGCAGGCAAAAGGTTGAGTGTCCAGTCAAGACAGAAGAGTCTTTATATATGTCCATTTCAGACATTTTGATATGACAAGCCACTGCATGAGCATATCAATACTGACTGAGTCTTGTTTCCTCGAAAAACGGAGAAATAATGACAATTCTATTGTGTTCATTAATGTAACGATGGATCTTCAGAACCGCAAGCAGCTGCCATTGGTCAAAGCTCTCCCCCGCCAAACAAAAGTCTCCACAATAAACGTCCCAGCTCACTCTAAGCCTGGCGCGTCTGAACGCGACTCAACCCGAACACTCGACTACTCATCGTGAAATGCTATGAACCATCAAATCACTCTTATTCAAGCAACGACGACAAATGTTCATTTATCGGTTTAGAACAATTTTATGTTAAACTTAAGTATGGCGCCCTCAGAAGATCAAATCGAGCAGGCGCTCCTCGATGCTACTTATCAAGTCTATCAAGCTACACCAGACGAAACTACTGTGAACAAGGTTCGCAAACAAACCGAGGAGAATCTCAGCCTAAATGACGGATTTTTCTCAAGTGCGGAGTGGAAGCAAAAAAGCAAAAGTCTGATCAAGGAGAGAGTGGTATGTTTGGCTCATGAACGACGTCTACATCATAAACTCACACAGGTTTTAGGAGAAACTTATGGATGGATGGGTTCCAGACAGCAGTAGAAATGCAGATTCAGATGGAGAAGATAAAACTGGCGTGAAGCGCTCCTCTCCCGATGCTGAAGCTCCTGAGCCAAAGCCCAAGCGCCAGAAACGCGTCACGAAGCCCAGACCAAAACCAAAGTCGAAAAAGGCAAACAAGAAGGACGAATCTGACGTCGAATCTGACCTTGAATCTAAGCCCAGCGTATCCAGCGAACTGAGCGAGCTGAGCGATCTCAGCGCGGAGGAGAAGCCGCAGAAGAAGCGAAGGCGAGCGGCGCCAACGAAAACAGCACCAAAGAAAACAGAACCAAAGCGCAAGTCTAAAGCCGTTGAAACCGAAGAAGAGGATGAAGAGGATGTGATGAAATCTGAACCTGAAGTGTCAGGAGATAATGATGATGAGGCTGAAAATGGAGAACTCGAAAGTGAAAAGGCAACAAGTTCAACAAAACCACAGAACTCAGAAGATGGAGAGGAAGGCTCCAAAGAAGATGAGAACAAACCAGTCGTCGACGAGGAAGAAGAATATTCCGATGTCATCGATGAGCCAGTAAAGCCGAAACGCAAGAGGAAGGAAAAGAAAGAGGCAGGCAGCAAGCCAGTAAAGGGTACCAAGGTTGCCGCAAAGAAAATGACTACATCTGACGACCCTAACACCGAGGAAATTAAGCGACTGCAGGGTCAGCTTACGAAGTGTGGTGTTAGAAAGCTTTGGCACAACGAGCTGAAGAAATACGGCGATGATGCAAAAGCAAAGATTCGACACCTTAGGAAGATGCTCACTGATATCGGAATGGACGGCCGCTTCTCCGAAGCGAAGGCGCGCGAAATCAAAGAGAGGCGAGAGCTTCTAGCCGAGGTTGAATCTGCGCAGGAGATGAGTGCTCTCTGGGGTGTAGAGGGGCGTGGTCGTGCGAGCCGCAGCAAGAGCAAGAGTGCCAAGGTCGTTGAAAGCGGCGGTAGTGACGCCGAAGAAAACGATGGCAACGAGAATAATGATGACGAAGAGGACGAAGAAGAAACGTACGCTGCGAGACGCAAGAGAGCAAGGGCGGATTTGGCGTTCTTAGGCGACGATGACAGTGATTCTGATTAAGGCCTACGGGTATTCTATGCTTATGATTCACCTGTCTATGTTGACGGTGTGTAATTTATCAGGATGCATCACGAGAAACTTTGTACAAAACGGTGTCTGGGAACAGCAGTTATCTGGTTTTTCTTTCCAATTGTCTTATGGTAGTTAGGCGTTAAAAACAGCCTCTATTTAGCAGTTTCTCTTTTCATTTTTGTGATCCAATTCAATCGGCCCACGCCTTGTATACGGTTCTGGCACCATATGTGTCGCCCTTCTTGAGCAAGACCTGGTTCTTCCACTCAGGTACATTGGCGGCGTTAACATAGCGAGCAGGCTCACAACAGAAACCAGCACGAGCACCACGAGCAGGCAGACCGTTGACGGCGGGCACGTCAATGCCGGCACCGGTGTAGACCTGGAAGGTAGGCTCAGTGCTATAAACCTCGAGGTTCACGCCGGAGCCGGAGTGGTGGGCCTTGACATTGAGGTTGAGGGACTGGTTGCGGGTGTCCAGGGGCACAGAGGAAGGGTCTGTGTTTAAAACGAAGCAATGGTCGATATTGGGTTCCTGGGGGCCCAGTGTGAAGGTCTTGTTGGCGGTGACACCGGGGAAAGGCTCAATTTTGCCTGTGGGGATGAGATCGCTACCAACAGCCAGGTAGTCGGCTGTAGGCAGGGTGATATCTGTACCGGCAATAGTCTCCTTTCCGCTGGGGTTGAAGTAGGAGTGGTTGGTCATGTTGATGACGGTCTCATCAGCGCCACCAACGAGTTTTGCCTCGTATTCCATGGCAAGAATGATGACTTCCTTGCCATCGACGTTTTGTGTGCCGGTTGTGTAAGTCACAGTGACTTCGACGGTGCCAGGGTATCCCTCGTCGCCATCCTCACTGGTAAGTGTAAAGGCAACGCTCTCCCCACCCTCCAGTCCTTCTACGCCTGGAACTTGGCGAGTTCCAACAGGCTTGGGGCCGTCCCAGACGCGGCTGTTCCAGCCAATCTTACCGCCATGAAGATGGTTCTGTCCATCATTGGCGGCGAGAGTAACTTCCTTACCATTAAGGCTGTCAATGCGAGCACCCTTGATTCGGTTGGCGACACGACCAACAGTCACGCCAAAGTAAGGGGAGTTGTGTTTCTCATAGTCCTCTTGCGTGGGGAAGCCCTGGACGATGTTGATGCCGTTGACGACAAGGGACTGGATGATGGCGCCAAGGGGCAGGAAAGAAATAGGAGCGTCAGCCATGATGGATGATCTCACTAAACCTTTTGGTATATGCTTGAATACGAGTATCGTTGAGAATGGCTATATGAGGGTTGAGGGGTATTTATGTCACACCAAAAAACCTAGCATAGAGCAGAAAGTACAGGTAAACAACAAGATGATTATGCACTGGATTGAGATGCGGCCAGGTTTATCTATTTCGTAGTGTCTGCACACAGCAGCAGACTCCATATAGGGATAAATGGGATAGCTGTAGGACCCCATCATGACACTTCAGGCTAAACTGCCAATGGGAATGGGGTCATGAGCCGCGGGGTCTTTTCATGGCAAATATGGAACAACCAGAATCCTACAACATGATGACGGGCGGTATTCGGGCCAGCTTGACCGAGTGTGTGGTGACTTTAGTGCGGGGTGCGTCATGGGTGCCCCATCAATATCACGTAGTGACTGGTGCGGTTGTACGCGATAATTTGGTACAGTATTCCGTTGTTTGCGCAGTACCTACTATCACTGCATATTTTTATGAGGCTTGAACTGTGCGTTGTACCCAACAACCTGCATACTAAAAGTACTCACATGTGTCCATCCACGTTTCAACAGGTGTAATGGCAATGTTGTGAAGGAGCTAAAAGGCTGCTTGTGAAGCGAAGCTTAGGCATGATCACGGTAGGCTCAGGCCCTTGGGTTCCACGACCGCTGATTATGGTGTAATCATTCACATGTGTTCAGAGACTGGGATCATGTCCAAATGCCACAAGAGGCTGTCTATAAACCATAGATAAATCCCTGAGCATCAGGCTCTTCATGAGCAACATGTATTTACCAACACTGTATACACAAACTATCCAATCAACCCGTTCGTTTGTAGCCCCGAAAACGCCATCTAAATGCAAAGTCGCTATAGTGGTATCTCAAAGTTGCAAATCACACAATTCCACACAATGGTTCATCCTGGTCTTGCCCAGACACCCTACCATTCTAGACGATCGTCACAAACCAGCTTAACATCAAATCGCTCATTGCCACTCCAGACCTTGTTGCCTGAGTTGCACCCAGCCACAATCGTGCGAAGATCACTGATCATTCCACCAGGACCACTGGCAAAGACTGTCGTGGGACCAGTAATGGTGTTCGTCACAAAGTCGTTGATGAGCTTGGGTAGGTTAGGGTGGCGGTCCTCGTCGACAATCCCGTTTCCGATTTTAGCAACGGGGACATCGTTGCCGCATGCACAGCCTTCTTCTATCACGTCCGACGATGATGATGAACCGAGTTGTCTGGTAGCATCTGTGACCTCCTTCTCGTCACTGACCTGCAGCTTGGAACTGCTGCTGGAGTCTCGTGTAGCGTAGACGCGGATCTTGAGATTGAGAGCTTTTCGGGCCTGCTGTAGAAGATCCATCTCCTCCTGAACCCATTGAGCGTCAGCGGCATGGCGAATGGCCCATATGAGCTCAATCTTGCGGTCTCGGGAAATGGGCGATCGTGCGAGTTCAAGGAGGACAGGGAGTACATAGGCGATGCCAGTGCCACCAGCAACACAGACAATGTTGGTGTCAGGTGCAACGTGGTCCATCGTGGTCTCACCATAGGCGCCAGTGAGAATGACAGAAGTGGTGGCTTTCTCGGAGGTCGTGAGCTTCTTAGCAGCCAGCTCAGTCATCTTCTTAGTTTCACCGCCCTTAGCGCGCATGATATACGAGTGCTTCACGACACCCTTCTCAACGACAGGAGCATTTAGCGGAGTGAAGGGATGTGATTGCCAGATGCTGCTCTCAGTAAAACAGAGGAAGTAGTGCTGTCCGATCTTCCAGGGGTCCTGGTCGTTTTCAAGGTCGAATCGAAGGATGTCTCCATGTTCGGCGTCGGGGAACCTAGTGATAACAGCTTGAGCAGCTTCAAACCCCATCTTACCCGAGGGGAGATGGTGGTAATGCAGATAAGCGGTACGAAGCAATCGGAATCCACGGTCAGCGAACCAGAAGAAGAGTGATGGAAGCAAGAAGCACTTGAGCTGCTTCCAATGACCCCAGCAGGCACCAATATAAACCATGGCGAGGACGTAGTGAGACTTGCGGAAGAACTCGTATCCTGTTGCGCGAATTCCCCAAGGGGTGCTTCCGATGAACATAAGGAGTAACAGAATCATGGCAACGACACCCCAGATCATGTACTCCTGGGCAATCCACTCTGCAGCCACCTTAGGTTGAGGCTGGTATAGACGGACCTCAACAATAGACCAGGCAATTGTGTGAAGGGAACCCTGAAGGAAGATGATATAGCCCAGCCAGCGGTGGAGGAAGATGAAGCTCTGGTAGGGTACTCCTGTGATGAGAGAAAGGACAGATTCTCTGCTGGCCAAGAGGACAGACAGAGGAGTCAGGGCATATGCGAGAATACCGACTCGGTCAGACCAAGGGCCGAGAGTAGTGCGAGTGTTGTAGACTCCAGGCATGTCTTTGACGGGAGTGACCCATTTCTGATAGGTCATACCGACAAAGCTCCAAACAGTAAGATATCCCACGAGGGACAGCATGACAGCAACTTGAAAGCGAGTGGTACGGCCAAAGATAGTCCGGCAGGCATCTGGAAGGAGATATTGCCGTGTAAACGAGCTGAGGCTGCTGCGGACCCTAACGAGACCTGCTTTTGGGTTCGGTCCAAAAGTGATAGCCGGAGATGAGGGTTTGCCGACATGTCGCAAAATGGCCCAAAGGAAGAAGACAGCGAGAATAGTAGCCCAGAGGATTCCAGAGTAGAGCATGCCTAGATCGTGGGCATAGTAGACCAGATCGAGATACTCGCAAGATCCCTTATCGTTTGTGCAAGGGAGAGCGCGATCAGCATATCCCCAGTGAGGTTCCAGGGTTTTGGCTTCGCTCATGTTTTGGATGTGGCGAGCATCCAGCTGGTTGAGAGACACCATCGTGAAGGGCGTAGTGGTCCTGCTGTTCTATGAAAAGGGGAAAATATGTGAAGAGGCAATTGATGCTCTCATAGAATGGCGGGACAACAGATCAACGGGTGGGTGATCTGTAGCTATCTCATATATCACAAACCATGAGAAGAGATGACTGTTGAGTATCAAGATTGGAGTAGAATGATAAAAGACGTGATACCATTAGATACAAATAAGAATCGACCCATCGGCCGAGTCTCCACTGAAGAATCAACCGCCGCCACGGTCTTGACGACCTAGTGTGAGCATGTTTGAGGTCTACGAGATAATCGGGTACGAAGTGATAATAAGGTCTACTTGGCGCCGGGAACCAGGCCATATCGGGGAATTGTTTCCTGATTACTTGCTCAAAACGCCCTCTTGGAGATTGGCCGGAACGACCCTGATGAAGAAATGATACCCTGGGATAGAAAGAAACACACAAAGCTGAGACAAGCGAGAGGCTATTCAAGAGGAGTTGAGCAGGAATGAGCACGTTAGTGGGGCCGTCGCGACGTCCGGGAATCCACCGAAGCTCGGCAAACCTTGGGATGTGGACGTAAGATGAAGCTTTCCAGCCCTAGATTTGGGTTTTACAGTATTGTCAGGGATCGAATCAGTGATGGAAGAATATCGCGTTATTAATATCCCCCTCATCCTTCGGCATAACCTTAAATCTTGACCCTATTTCTGCTCTTGCATGTCGCTTCTTAATTCTCCGGCAGTCTTACAAGTCCTGGAAACAGCTCAATCTTTCTCAGTGGAGCCTCAACTCCTTGATATTCATTCGTCTTAGAGATACTTATCTCCCTATCCAGCCACTTTCTGGTTCCAACAAGACAGTCTTGGTTCGGTCCAAGTTGGATTCACTGTCCATCATCGATTACATCATCCAAGCACCACTGTTCAACTCGAGCGAAAATACCAACCTAACAACTCATCATGGATCATGGAGGAATGGGCGGTAGCGGTGCTGCCTGTAAGGTCGACGTAAGATTTACTACCAGGAGATACCAATTTGTCCTTGACTAATAACCTCAGATGTTGTGGAATTGGAACACAATCGATGCGTGCTTCCTGGCCTCATCATGGCAAATCAAGAACCAGGGTATGATGGCTGCTACCTGTATCGGCGTTATCCTCCTCGTTATTCTCGTCGAGTTCTTCCGGCGCATGGGCAAGGAATACGATGCCCTTCTTCAGCGTGGTTTTCAGCGGCAAGCCACTACTCACAGCGTTGCTCTCGCCGCCGCGGGTTGCACGGGAGCCGTCGTTCCCACAAGTCAAACACTTACATATCGAGCCTCACCTCTGCAGCAATTCATCCGCGCATTCATCCACGCTGCTACTTTTGCGGGAGCCTACATCATTATGCTCTTGGCCATGTACTTCAACGGCTATGTTATTATTAGCATCTTTATTGGTGCTGGCCTGGGCAAGTTCTTTTGCGACTGGCTCGTTGTAAGGATCAATGTCGAAGATTTGGCAGCGCCTGAGGACAAGGCTAAGGGGATTCAGGAGACAACTGTTTGCTGCGGCTGAATATGTGCCTAATGTATGGGACAGAGCTGATATATACAATGGAAGTTTTACATGACTAGTCTTTTTAGTACATAGTGATACCCGTAAAAGCCCTTTTGAGATCGAATTACCTCGATCATTACAGACCCACAGCGAGGATCCTGATATCCTTGGGAAAGCAAACATTGCGAATATATTGTAGAAACTTCCTATTGACTAAAGTAGTCTGTGGTGAGGAAGCGGTATCACAATTTTAAGCTGTTGGTGTACCACTGAGCACCCATTACACTATTTGCGAGTGACCTGGATCACTCATTTATAGTATCACTGGTTTCTTTTAAAAGCGGTAAAGGGAATACTTATACACAGCTAGTTAGAACTCAAAGAACCCAGCTCGAGACTTTATCTATACTACAGCCTTGCTCGAGGAATACATACTGGCTATTCCGACCATCTCCAGGTGTGAGGCTATAGGGTGGCATGTTGGCAAGGATCCTATAAGGTGACATAAAACTTTGGACATGTGTCCTAAGTGATGGAAAGACTCGGATGATGCTGTAATATTCTATAATATCTCCCGATAAGTTTATCATAATCTTCAGCTTGCTTGATTTTTTTAATACTGATTTAAAGCCTGAAGGTTTCTTCATGCCAAGAGGTGCTCGATAATATATAGCCTAAGGTAATCTCCAGGACTTTTAACTATAGACTGCACCAACGCATCGAGCCATCAAGGTTGACCTACATAACTTGATTGAGACAGTTACCAGTGGCTCGTTCCTCATGCTGTCCACTTACAAGACTATCGTCTCATAATTAAGTCAAAGCACCACGTTTCAAGTAGCTGTGCCTTGCCCAACCAAGGTAGTCAAACGTAGTTCGAGACCAATACGGAAGTACTAAAACTTTGTGAAGTAGACTCGACAGGGGTCACGATCTGAGGCCTCAGGCGGCATTTGAGGTATGGGCAGTAGTGGAGCAAGAAGGAAAAATAACTTGCTCATATCTCTCTCACCACCCTAAATCCATAGACACTCACCAAATAATACCCAAATGAAAGAAAAGGGAAGTATGGTCTTTATCTTTGTCAATATCTTGCCACTATCATGAGCGATTTGGTCGAAATCGCCGAGGGGCCGTACCAGAAAGGCCCATAATGGATCTGTGATTACATAGGGGATTGAATGTTGGTTGAAAGAGTCAGGGCGGCCTGAGACGAGAATGATGGCCTTTTGGCATCTGGGAGAGTTCCTTAATAAATACGTGCTCAATCCAGCTCCAACCAACTTATGACCTGAGGTGATTTATTTCCAAGCGGCCCCGGTCGCCATCAGATCGACCACGCCACAGATCAATCCACCACATACAAGACTGTCGAGAACCTCGTCAGCGCTCTACAAGTTAACTGCAATATTTGAAGACAGAATATCCTCTGATATTGCTTTTAATTCCTTCTTATTATATCTGATATTTGACATCTTTTAAAGACTACGGACCATATACAGCGCGCCTTCAGCATCATGTCTTCGTATTCTTCTAGTCTATCGAGCTCATACTCGGGCTCACCAACTTCAAGCTCTGCTTCACTTTCATTCCACCATCATGGGTCTTCCTCAGGAAGAGATACCGGCAAGATTGGAGACGAGATGGGAATAATCAGAACCTGGTTTTCAGTATTGGACGATAGTGAACGGTCATCTGCCCTCCACTCGATCGCAGAACTACCAAGTCTGCGAGAGATTGAGCCCATGATCCAGGCACTCAAAGACCGTAAGCGAGAATTATGGAGGCAACAAGAGGAACTCATCATCCAGCCTCCTGTAAAGCCGAAATGGATCATGCCGGTATTCCCACACAACTCTCAAGATCCTCGATGGGCTGCCAAATGGCTTCGGGCTTTGAGGTTGCACAAGTATGAAAGATGCTTGTTGGGAATGTCTCCAGCTCAAGTTGCATGTCTAGAAGACGAGGATTTGCAGCAATTGGGCATTGATACCATTGGCGCTAGGGCAAAAATGCTTCGCGTAAGTTATGAGGATATCAAAGCCTGTATTCGGCATGTCGTCTAACTTGATATAGGCAATCCATAATGTATAGATCTCAACATACTCGGCATTATGCTTAATTATCAGCAGACCAACCGGTTTGGTCATGACACTATCTTCGTCACGAATTTCCATGACGAGCATTCCTTCTAGGGCATTTCATTTTCACACCAGGATTAGCTAAGAGTAACAA